>NC_060209.1:10742500-10935000 GCF_021130785.1 Homalodisca vitripennis | reverse complement strand
GAGGCTGGTTCAGAACTGTCCTCCACTTATTTCGAAGGGCATGACTTTGAGATTAGTGCTTAAAACTTTTCCTCATGGATCTCGACAGGAAGCGGCCCTTACCCCCTAACCCTACTCATCTTGAATAGCCTGTTATTTCGGAAGCAGCACAAAGGTCCTTATAGGACTAGGTGCAATTTATAAGCTTCTTGTCCTAAAAGAAAACAATCCACTAACTTTTGAACTCAACGTCAAAATTATATTTGAATTTAAAGTAGCTACGTTTAATTCGGTTTTTAAATGAATAAACTGTATATTGCACAGTGGACACTGCATAAGTTGTAACGATCTTTACTTAAAAAGAGTAATTAACAAAGAAAAACAATCTATACCTCCAATACTCAATACAAAACATACAAATAATATAATAGCAAATCAATATAATGATGGTTGATCCCATCAATCAAATTAAGTGTTTAGGTACCAAATCTAGATCAAAAACTTTACTCAATTAAATACATATTTCGTACTTAATTATCTACAAATAACGTTTTCTTAATCTCATTAAGCATTTAAAGAAATACAAAGAACTTGAAATGTATACAGGTCTATTTTAAACTTACATAATCAGAACGTGTGGAATAAAGAAATCATAGCTGCAACATTATTTCTATAAAAGAATACATTATAACAGTTAGTGCAATATATACATTATAAACCGTTTACTAGAATAACACCCAAGAGAATCGCTAATATATAAAAGTGCGAAGAGCAACATAACATCTCAATATTCGATTCCAAAATACACTATGTCATTAAATATTGATATCCTTGTGGTTTTAGTGATGTTGTTTTACTCTACCATTATATACCAGATATAGTGTTGTTTTATTGATTTTAATTTAAAATTATGTTTAAATAACTATGAACGTTTTGTAGTTCAATAATATACATTAACTATATTAATAATCATACGGCAATATTAGTTTCTAAAATTATAGCATATAATTTATATAAGTAACAGATACGTATAGATAACTTAATTACATTGAACTAATAAACTATGTTCGGGTTACAAAACAAAATATTGAAAAATTCATCGAACAAATATTATCGTAGCTACGATGTTTAGGTCAGAAAACATATATATTTTGTAAAATAAAAAATATAAAGAACTAATGTAGTTACATATAGTTCTAATCTAATAAAACATAAATGAATAATAAGTAAATTTAAGTAGGAATTGTATATAAATGTTAGTGAGAATCGTGTATACATAGTGTATGTTGCAATCAGGGCTGTATTTACTGGCGAATCAGGTATATTTACAGGCCAAGTATTTATGTTACATGAGACTCTAGCGACCTCGGGCTGTAGACGGCCGTGATTGTTATCTAGCAGTGACTGTGAGGTGGCCAAAGAGCACGGCTAACAGAACTTGGCCGCTGCAGGCATAGAATGCACAGGCCTGAGAAGCTGAACAGAACAGAATATTGCTGATAGGTATATTTATAGGCCAATTATTTATGTTACATGAGACTCTAGCTGAATTATCTTGAATGAATTATATTTTCTGTGAGATTTTATAACAATGTTCTTGTACGTTCTTATTTGCTAAATAATTGTTTTGCTAATATAATTGAAAATGCTTGCATCTTGAAAATTATACCATAAATTTTTTCTAATTTGTTTTTATTTTCAGTTGGGTAAATTTAATTCAGAGCTGTCAGCTGTAATATTGGACAAACATTACAGTATATTCTTAACGTATAAAAAACGTTCTAAACTTTTTGAGAGAATTAAGTAGATTTCAAACAGTTATTCCTGTCTCACATTCCGACGAAACAGTTATATGTTACAAAATCTATTATTGAGAATTTTTAATGTGGCAAAATTGTTCATACAATGGCTCAAATAATTATACAATTTACAAGAATACACAGAAGATACAAGAATAGATAGTGACAAAACTCAAATAACGATATTCAAATTGGCATAAGAGTGTAAGAATCAGTAAATAAAGGAAACATTGGGCTAAATGTTACGGTTTAAGAAATAACTTCTATGTATATTATCAGCAGTGATGAGGAGTAAAAACAACTTTACAGTAACAACATTCCCTAACGATATAAAGAGTCCTTGAAGTGACGGTTGCTGTATCACTCATTTCAAGCACTTGAGCATTATATCTGCAAGTTTTAATTAGCTAACAGAAGAAGGACAGCCTTATAGATGAGCATTTTGTGGTCTATTTAACATAATGATGGCTAAATCACATCCCCGTAATTCCCGGTTGTTATCCAACAATATTATCTCATAAATACGGCACGAATTCATCTTATTATTTGAGAATAGTAATAGTATTAATAATTCAGTTACCTCAGTATCTCATTCATCGTTTGAATGGCAAAAATAGCGCATAAAATACAGGAAACCAATACATGTTAATGGAAATACAATAGAATATATTTGGCACGGATAAAAAGAACAGATATAAATCTCCGGTAAAATATGCAGATATGTGCTATGATATTCACGTGAGCAATACTAATGATACCATATACAATTCTTTCGTAATAAAATTTTATAGAATATTCCTACAAAGCGTTTTTTTTGTGCTCCTTAAAATAAATGAATCAAGGATTTTCCTCTAATAACTTTTTAGCCTTGGAGCAAATTGCATAATACGAGTACATGACTGTTTAAATATGAGTATTTTTTTATTTAGAGACGTTTACCTGTAACTACAAGGCAGGAGTACACTACGACGTTTCGCGTAACAGGTTTCACTGAAGCTGTCCGCAATATTTAGTCAACAGCTAATTTCTTTCAACAGAATATGGGGACAAATAGACAGGTGAGATATAAAAAATACAAATTGTCACAGAGGAGACATTTATCAGCCTTATGCTTCTATGATGCTCAGCTATGAGAACTATTATAGAACGTATTCTGTGTAGCAATAAAGTTTCATGAAAAGCTTAGCACCCATTGTTGTGATTTGCTATTGAAAAGTAAACATTTTACCCTAGAATAAGTATTGACACAACGTGCAATGGTTAACAAAAACTCTATTTACACATTTAACAAACCAATAATAACGTTGATCAATTGTTTAAAAAAAACATAGGCTACGATTAAAATATCTCTTGTTAATTCGAGTCACATGTAAAAACTAATTCCAGCATTGGATGCTATAGACCTACTAATAGTCTTTCTCGAGATATCTTGTCACTTGATAAATTCAAGGTTTTTCAACACTGTTTCAATAATCAAAGATCCGCTGAGTTACAAAATATCCAGAGAGAGATTATTCCGTTTTATTATTATTTCACTCTCTGAGTAAAACGTTTAAGTATAAAGTTACCACAGGTATATTCTTGTGTTCTAATAAGTAGGCTACATGTTAAAACGCCATATGTTTTTTATTTACAAATATAATTATTTTCTATTTTTATCTTGTCATCGTGGTTACCCATAAGGCTAGTATAAAAATATTCGCTAACGCTCAGCAAAATCCTATGAAGTCAAATCTACTATAATTGAAATCAGTATTATCTACACATGAGTCAAGGCTATAGGTCAGTTCGTTCTCGAAATAGTAAGGGATAGACAGGCAGACAGAGTAAAGTTTTCCAATCTCAAGTAAGTAACGTAACAACCAACTAAGAGGGACTAAAGAATCTACTGATCGAATAAAGTGTCAAATAGTTTCAAGAAATCTTTTTATGGTGAGTTAAAATTTTGAGTGACGTCAATTTCAGAGTTTTAAAATGGCGCTTACAAATGTGCACTCTGTTACTGTGGGATTACCGCGATTATATATCGCAGTACCTATTAAATTCTCAGTTGATATGTAATGCTTTGCAATCTAAATTACAATTCACGCAAAAACATGGATTTTTAAAATCTGCATTCAATGTAAAACTTTTAGGATTCCCACAATTTCTCCATTAGGTTATGATACATAGGATTGTAAATTTCCCCCGTGAATACCAACAAAACAAAATTAGAATTCTCTTAGACAGAGATAAACCATAGCTTCGCTTTATTTTACTCATTCAGTAAAATTTTGATATTTCTTTTTGAAAAAGTGTAGACTTGTTCCAAGATCAAAATATTAGAATTCCATATTTTGCCTTTTGTTCATATTACATATTTTTCATATTAAATCGAACATTTACTAAGCAAACGGTACTTCATCACTTTTGTTATGTCTCATTTTCTAATAGAAAAAAATTTCTATGTGTAATTCTTAACAAACGTTAGACAAGGTTAGAGAGTTTGTCAAGTAAATACCGTCATTACACAACAACAGCAGAGAAGTACAAGAGAACGGATCTGGCGGCAAACAAATCCCAGACAACAATCGTCTCCAAGCCGCTTATTCTTGTGTTACTTTCCTACAACCTTTACAACACAGCCTACACTTAGTGTGCTTGGTTGTAGAGTTCTGTAATTTTTGCCATATTAAAATCTGTTTTGATTATTTCACAAAAATTCGTAAGCATATATTCGAGCATGTTTTACTCTATAGGCGCTACTAGTTTAAAAGACAGTTTGCTTAATAAAAGATTAAATTAAATAACTTTATGTTTGTACCGTTAATTAGTTAATTAAATTTAATACAATGTAAATTCGCAACCTAGTCAGCCAGTATAATATAATATTATTTTACATCTAATGTTCCGGAACTAAATTATTGGGCGGAGTAACTACCTAATTGGCACGCGTATGAATATTTTCTTCTAACCCTTTGTAGCAGCCCAACTACGTGACCGATCAGACCTCGCGCGCTTTATCCGTAAGTAAAATTTATCTCTTCGTATTATTAAATTAGCCCTTTGATGCCAAACGTATAAAAATGAATGTAACGTAAAGTAAAGTTGTAAATAGTAAAGTAACGTACCCTTGAAGATCTTTTATTTGCTTGATTGAGCTAGATAAAACTTGTGCCGTCATCCTTATGGCAAACACGTTTTTATAATAAGTAATTTGTATCATTAAATGGCTAATACCGTCGCGAATTTGTTTTAGGCGAGTTCACGTAGCTCACGTAGCTGATGTATCTCACTTGTTGTTTGAGTAGATGGCTACCACCTTCCCAACTCTACTCCTCTTCTAGGAATAACCATTCTTAGATTACAGCCTCAAAGTCTCGTGCCAAGACGCCGACGCCCGGGTTGTGAGTCTACATATTGCGAAGGGAAGTGGAATCTTATTGTTTTATAAAGTAAAACATCGTAGGCATAATTCCACAGAACATTGGATATTTTAGGCCCACCTAGCAGATATACATTTTTAGTTCTTATATTCTAATGGGCAGCAACCTGGCATTACATACTTTTCTTTTACTATCTAAAAGTGGTGCTTGTAAGTATTCATAATTAAACTGAACTTATAAGTAAACTCTGCAATTCGAGTATTTAATACTACGACCTCAGAATTTACCACCCCCATGTGTTATCGTCATACGGTACATGTTTACCTGAAGTAATAGTAATTCTTGTAACTACCTTTTAGTCTTATTGTGCATTAAGACACAAATCTTAGTTATGTGTGGTAAATTGAGTTTTAAACATAAAAGAATTATTGCCATATTTTGTAACGTCTATAAAGAGAAATATACCCCTTTCCGGTTCAGTCGGAAGAAAGTAAAATTCAAATGTCATCTCGAAATTTCAAACTAAAGATACATTATTAGTTTAGTGAAGAGGGACCTACACTGATGGAACGGTAACATGTAAGGATGTTATTGTAATCGTAACAGTTCATACATTTAGAAACTGCATAATTTATAAACCTTACAAGACAAAGTTTTCTATAAGCTCATACTTTTTTTATAAAAGTGTGAACTAGATTTAGTTAAAATTAATTCTAAAGTATGCTTATGACAATATATTTCCTTTTAAAAATTCAATTGAATAATCCAATAACTTTAAATGGCCATCATCTTGAAATGTTAATCACTATCGCAATATAAAGAAGAATAAATGTCGCTTGAAGTTATCTGGACAGTATTATTAAGAAAAATTGACATTTTTAATTATAATAGCAAATAAAATGTGTGCCCTAATGCGAATGACCGCCATCTTGAAAATTTGCGTAAGTTATGAATGACTAATGAACTTAACCAAAGTAATATCGTAAATAATAGCTATGTACCTCGTGTAGTCTATATGTATTAGAAACAATAATATCGTGTTTATAATTATTTCTGCAACGCTGCGTGCTTCTTTAATCTTTAAGCGTCCCTTTTTATAAAAATTTTACGAAATATAAATAAATACATGAAAACAAACATTATTGTTAGTGACATGAGAGTATATAAAAAACAGTTATTTTTTCACTATAACCACTTATTTATAACTATTCCTTTTTCTATTTGTAAATGACCACTATCTTGAAACATTACGATTACTGAAAAATGTATAGGAATTAACAGTCCATTTAGTATACTCGTATGTCTGTTTTAGGTGTGTATTCGGAATAAGTAGAGGTACACTTTTTGATGGCCAACATCTTGAAATGTTTAATTATTAAGGCAGGTTAAAGCGCTCATCCAAGCTGTATAGAAATATTAGCTATGTACCAAGTTTAGTCAGAATCTAATAAGGACTACGGTAATTATCGTGTTCACAGTTATTCCCGCCATTTTATTAAAAAACTTGAGTTTTATGCCCAGTAACATATTTCTAAATTTTTAAATTATGGCTGTTTGGTCCTGGGGAAAAAATACAAAAGAAAAAGAAATTTACTAGTAATGTCGTTTAGAGGAAGATTGCAATAAAGCAGGCGTATATTAAATCTAACTAACAGTTTTGATATGTGTAATATTATTTAGTCAATCTCATTCTTTCACTGTGGCTTATAATATAAATAAATGACATACAAATTTGAAGTCATAAGGAATAAATGTACACAGTTAAGTACTAAGCCATAAGCAACACTAATTTCACAGGCGGTGATCTCAATCTAAGTTGGGACTTTAGAGCTTTGTGTCTGTCTGGTGCGTGCTCCTGCTCTGAGAACTTACTTGATTTCTCTCTCGCTTAGAATAATTATTCACTTACATCACTCTGGTATATTCCACAAGTACATAACTGTTTTCATGCAGTAGTTGGTTCTTACAAGGGTTTCCTAGGATCTCTAAAATATTATTTGTTATATTTAAATGTACCAATAAATAGTTTAAGTATTGTGGTGCTTTGTGAAATTTATCCTACTAAATAAAAATCGTGAGAGAATAAGGGGAAACATGCATAAAATAAGAAATTAAAAGTGCATTCATTTATATACGTTATAGTGTCAATATACATTGCAGATGAGATGAAAATTACCTATCGTTTTATCGAATTCTAGTTGACCATTAAAGATTTTTACTAGTGAATAATAATCAAAATCTATTAATAATTATTAGATTAAAAGATTATAATTAATAACTTGAACAGCTTTAATACTAACAATTCAGTAGCTATCTTTAATTTAAAATTGGTTATAGCAAACATTTAGGGTAGAAAATATTGGGTAAAATAACATAACGTTTTTCTGACCATGTGACACGTGTTTCTCAGAGAGCGCCCCAGAGACTGTGAGGCATGTATATGCTGGGATCCATCCTTTCAGGTTTCGTTAAGCTGCGTCTAGTCCTGTCTCTCGTGCTGCTTACTTTTTACTGTTTTCTGAATATGGTAATAGCATCTCAAGAAAAAACGCAGAATGAATTCAAAGAATGCAAAACACTGCTATTCAATTTGTATACCGTCTCTGCAGAAGAGATCACGTGTCACCCTTTCGAGATACTGCCGGACTCATGACTATGGATGCCGCCTGTAGTATACAGACTTATAAACAATGAGCTGTTCCAGCAGGAGCCGCGGTACCTGGTAGATAGACCATGCAGTCGCGGCGAGATCGTTTACCGCAGCACTCTGCAGAATGACCAACTTAACTTCAACAAAGTCAGGTTAGAGATTGTTAGAAGAGGGGTTTTTTTCACTTCGGTCAAGATAGGTTTTGTTTTGACGTTTTCAGTCTGTAAAATGTAGTATATCATTGACGTGATATATTAAAAATAACATTCGTATCTCATAATTAATTTACTCATAATAAAAAGCTTTTTATTTAGTTATGACTGGGAATATCTCCCCTCCAAGACAAGTAAGTTTTTGTTTGAAGATAATGGAATCCAAATTCCTGATTTAATCCCGTGAAAGGTGTTTGGATATTTTGGTTTCTTTCATAAATCTCGAGGATAGTTGTGATATCTTCTACACATACAACATATGCAATGACTCTCGTATTAAATTTCACAAGATTAGACATGTTTTATAATAAGAGAAGTAGTACTGTCACAACAATTTCAATCGTCTGTTTGAGCTATGGTCATTTAGACTTTTTCAAAAGAAATTTAGCAGGTGGCGTATTAATTTAAGAGAAATATTTGAACGTTAATAATATGAAAGTTTCAGAATTTAATTTTTAAGTTATTAACATAAGCTTTTCCATTATTTTGTCCCCTATTGGTAAATTTGTTTAAATAATTTTATAAAAATGGTAATCTTTGACTAATTATTAAAAAATAAGTAGCATGTATGAAACACGATTTGAAATTTAAAACCATGGCCTGTACAATTCTACACAGTTTAATTAAAATCTGATCTAAGTAATATGGACTCCCCCATTTGATTTAGGGGATTAATTACTTTTTTTTATATATTGGATATTAATTTCCAAAATAAATCGTTTAAGATAAGTTATTTAGATAGTACGTCCACTAAGTGTGTTTTGAGCCACCAAGGATAGCAAGGTTTTTCTTTCTTTATACATACACTAATATTATAAAAATATGGAGCTAATATTATTATTATTTATTCAATTATTAATATCTTTCAATTTTCACAAAATCCAGGACAAAACAAAGAGAGACGCTGTGGTTACTGTACTCTTAGAGAGAGCTGTGTAATGAAGGGGTGTTTACTGCTGTCCGTAATTTGGGTTTACTGTCAGGTTTGACTTGCTAATTTTCACTTCCTTCGAATATCAGACAAATGTAAAAGATTCATTCAAGATTCGCCGTAGTGGTTTGTAATAAAAAAGTGCGAGGAAAGGTGTTCACACTTTTTTCATAATTACAAAGGAAATTCCATTACATGAGTGTACGTAATTCTTCAATAAGTACATCGGAAATGTCGGAATATGTTATTCTCGCGTAACCACGATAAGAGATGACAACATTGAAATAAAAGTTTAATTATATGCTTGATAAACTAAGAGTTATTACACAAGATAGACAATAAAAACCTTTGAAAATGTCGAATAACTGTTTTACTTGTGGGGCGACCCTTGCAGAGTAATCTTGGAACTATGGTTAGGATATCAAGATTTTAAAAATAGGCGTTTTTATTTAATTATATCAATAAAAACAACAAAAGTAAATATTGCAATACTCTTTCATAAAACGCAGGATTTAAAATTCTAATTGTTACGTAAATAAACATGAATATACATATATATATATATATATATATATATATATATATATATATATATATATATATAATAGTTAAATTATCAAAAATTCGGTAAAAGTAATATTAGAAAACAGAAAATAGAATTTTAAAGTTAATAATAGTTGTAAATATTTATAGAAGTGAATGATATTTTTCGCACCAACCCATCTAAATGTTTATCTTAGAACATTTCTGAGTGCTCAAAAAATAAACAGGATTAATTTAATTAAAGTTTATAGTTTTAAATGTTATTCTTTAAAACTGTCATCGTAAAATTTTGGTTTTGTATGATTAGGTAGTGAACAGATATATATGCAACAATACCTAACATTTGGTCAATAATTCTTAGACATTGAAATCAGCTGCATTTAAGTGAAGTGTTTGAAGAAATCTTTTAATCGTGACGTGGTGAATTTTTGTTGCTGTAATAAAAAGGATTCAAGAAAAAGAGATTTGAATATTTATTTAATCTATAAATATATGATAAATATAATAATATCCTGCTAGTATTGAAATATTTCTAGAACAAACATGTACAATAACAATGAAATAAGAGTAAACAAATAATTTATTTGTAACCATCCTTAGTCAGAAACAATATAAATAATTTAATTATATTTACTCTATAAAAATTAACAAAAATATGAAAGATCAAATCCACACATAAGTATTACGTTACATACAAAGAAACTACTTAGAGAAAAGTAAAATCTAGACCGCGGGTATTGGACACGAAGCGACATTAGCTAACAACTATACAACATTGTCGTCTGTTATGGATTGGAAATACTTTTTCCTGAAACGGTCAATACAGCTATAAGGAAGTTTAGAATCTTCTCTCCTCATATTAGTACGGGAAAATGTAGGAAATATTGCTCCAGGCGAAAAATTAAATACGTACGATTTCTAAGGTAAAAATAAACATATAATTAAAATTGAATCAACCAGTAAAAAAAGTCGACTAAGCTTCATGCCGTACTATTATATCATGCATTCCATTATAAAGAGTGCATTACTAAACTAAAGGGTTTTACATAATGAATGGACTGGACTCAACTTTATTGTGAATTCCTCCCTGTTAAACCAGAGTTTAAAAACAAGATTTCTCTGGAGGCCCCCAGTTTACTGAATAGAATTATTATGAGGTAAAAGTTAAAAAAAAAAACTAAGTTGATGGCAACCATGGGCCGATAATGATCCCGTTTAGTAATTACTCATTCATAATTGTGAAACCAAAAAGTTGAATATTTATGACGTTTTACATAAAGTGCTTCTGTCAGAACTCACACTATTTGATAACCTTTGTTAATTGATCTTATTTTTCGAATATTAAAATTATTAGCTTATAGGTTCTATGAGATATTTTAACACATAAATGTTTATGGACATTTACAATCGTCAACAGCTTAGAATTATACATGATTGTAAAAATGCAAACATGTACATACATTTATATGCATAAATAAATAAATAATGACAGACATATATACTTGCGCAATATAATTCCCGCTTAAATTTAAAGTCAGTTTAATTATTTATTTGGTGATAATTTAAGCGTATTTGTGTGTGTATAAATTTCACTATTCAACAAGCACACATTCTTTCCTATACGTTAATATTAATATGTTTTCAATGTGTGAATCAATGATTATTGAAGAAAATTACCATGAGCGATGGAAATATGCAAAATCAAAATATAAAATCTAAATTGTAATTTCTCAATTAGCAGACACCTTAGGTGTCAAAGTCAAACTATTTGTTTTAAGCATTTGAATAAATTGTTGAACGTGAGTTTCTATAGTAATAAAATTTGACGTTTCAATCCTGAAGCATAGTTTTGTATATTTTGCAATTAATACTCTAAAATATATCAAAATCTAGTAAAAGGACTTTTCCTGAATCTTTAGGTTCAATGATCTTAATCCAATGAATCTCTTCTCCAAATCTAAAACACTCATTTATATTCTTTAAAAGTATTGGAAAAAGTTTTGTCCGGTATTATCAATTGTGACAACTATAAGACGTTTGATAAAATATAGCGTATAGTCAAGCGCGTAAAGAAATAGATATTTTTACCAATTCAAAACAAATATGTTGCAGGTAATGTTTGGGTTTGGTTGATTTATATAATAGTTTAAAAGTTTTAGTTTGATCCATGATTTTGACTTCCTCCCAGCAGTCAGTAATGACGACTCTGAATGAGGCATTTGATCTATTATTTGTGGACTATGATATTTCAAACCATTTTGGGATGTCCAGTATAAACATGTAGATCTATATTATATGTCAGTATAATTTTTGAAATGGTGTTTAATGGTAAAAAACTTAAAAAGTTATGTGAATGGCAAACTTCAGCCAATCGGTAAAATAAAGAATTAAAATTCCTTCGTAGTTACAAATTTAACAAATCTAACGATTAATAAAATACTATTAGCAATGAAATGCAAACAGAATTAGTACATGGATCAATTATAATTTTGGCGTATCCACTAATTTGACACGCACCGGGCAGACACAAAGCTATAAATTCCCCACTTAGATTGACATCATAACCTGTGAAATAGTTGAGATCAGGTTACGTCAGTTGCTCAGCTGCTTAGCATTTGGAGGAAGTTCTTTGACGTCAGAGCCTTTAATTGCAAAAGGCGTCCAGAGTTGATGCAAAAGGAGAAAGTGTACGAAAGGTGGAAATATTTTTTTAATTGGAGAAGATTAAATTACACACAGACTTGAGACGAATATAGGGACCATTTTACGGCTTGAAAATATTTATAACGTAAGCTGGTAAATATTTTTAGGGATTGCTAATAAATGGGTCAGTGTACACATATTAGTTATAACAATAATACTAAAAAATGGTATATGAAAGATATATATTGGTACCATATGATGATAGCAGTGCTATGTAGCTTTCTTGCACTTAACCCATCCTTTTAGGTTCTAAAACTGACTGTTACAAATCTTGTCTGAAAATGTATTTCAAACGCTGCGATGAACGTGTTTGAGTTTTAATCATATTGTATTCATAATGGTGTCCCAAAGTCCAGAGATAGAAAAATTATATTTACTGAATTCTAGCGAAAAGTCTATCAAGTTATCATGGACATATATAACTCATTGCTTTTGTGCTTTTGATTTTTGACTGATTGCCAACGAAACTATTTATACTGGTCTTAAGAGTAACTGTGATGGCAATGAAAAAAGTCTAAGATTAAATTAAATTGTAATACAACTTCTCAGATTTCTTTACATAGTCTCAATTATTTTGAGGTCCTTGAGTACCAGCTTGGTTGAATTATACTACAAAACTATTCTTTAATTACTGATAAAATCGTTACAATTCATTCACCAATATGAAGCGATTTATAAGACGATGTCACATGGAACTTCCCAGAGCTATTTGAATGTTTAGCATTATTAGATCTACTTCAGTACCTGCTCGGTTGAGTTATACTACACAAACCTTCTTTATGTAATGACCAACTTAGTACAGGTTTCTAACCAATGTTTGTGAAGCGATTGATAGGACGATGTCACATGGAACTTCCCAAAGCTCTTTGTACAGTCTGCATTATTGAGAGCTCCTTCAGTACCTGCTCGGTTGAATTATACTACACAAACATTCTTTATTTATTGCCCAACTTAGTATTGATTCTTAAGTAACAACCTTTTTTTAATCAGTTAGAAACCGTTTAGAAGTTTCCTTGCCGTTTTTATTGAATTGGTATTCGCATGTTTCATGTATTGATTTTTTGTTTTATTTTAAGGGGAGTTGAAGGCCCCATTCCTGCCCATGTTAAAAGTAAGAATTTTAGGAACACATATCTGGGTAACCATAGCAACTAACAGCATGAAATTTTTTTATGCTTGATTGTTGCATCATAATAAGTAAAATAAACTACAATTAGCTTGATAGGTAATACAACTTGAAAATTATAATTTTTTTTTCAATCGCAAATTTTTTTTCAAAAATTTTTAATATTATATATATATTTTTTTCTAGTTGAAGAATTTTATTTATTGTAGTTTATCTTGTACATTACATATATATAAACAGCCAGTAAAAATTTGAAAGCAATAACTCTACTAGTACCTGAGATAATGGTTCCTAAAACTAAAAAATGCAACTTTCGGAAAACGACATAAATGTAAAAAATCAGATTATTATTGTGAATATTTTACCTTAAAATCCACCTGGGCAGTATTGAGAGGATGCTCCTTCTTCTTCTTCAAGTTTCTTTCTTCTTTTAGCAATTCTGGATTCTTTGGTTGCATCCTGTGCTGCCCGTTGAGCCTTTTGAAGTCGAACCTCATCAGCTTTTTTCAGCGCCACAACAGTGTTTATGCCGTAGTTAACAATCGCAAGTTCTTTTCAAAACATTTAATCTACCTAAGTTTCCATCATTGAATGTCAAGATTGCATCAAATACCCCTATTTCTAAAGTTTTTCTTCCAACAAATACATTCTTAGGTATTCTACTCCAGACTATATTGTTGAAAGACTCGTTAACGTTTTGGGTTTTACCATGTAGGCATTTTTTAAGGAGACTAGGATCAGCCAATGATTGAAAAATAGGTTTTATAACTTCCATTACTGCAACAGGAACTGTATTTTTATGCTTGAAGTCTTTTTTTCATAAACAGTTTTATTGTACTTGCACCAAGTTTCCGGTGCAGGTGGACATAGCTGATGGCTCGAGTGTTCATCCGTAGATATGTAATGGAAATATATGGACCATACAGAACGTTTCATTTTATCCAAACTATTTACATTAGCTCTAATTGCATTGCCATAATATGACTGAAATTTATCAATAACTTTATCTGTAAGTCTACCTACTCCTTTTATAGATTTACCATCTGACAGAGGTTTACCACCAAGCCTTGCTTTTAATATTCGCAGCCTTGTGCCCATTCTCTTAGAAATATGCCCTATACATTCAAGCTTCTCAACAAGGGTGTCATCACCATAAGGATTATCTTCCACTACAGCCAGATGAGCCTTAGAGTCGCCGTCACCTAAAAATTTTACATTACCGTACGCCACGCGTAGGTATCGATCGTCGACAAACTACAACAGCAGCTATGCACTCCATGCCGCCACTTGTCCCCTCATAATTTTTTTAAACAATTAGGTTCATGACTTTTTATTTTACCTTCGTTGTTTTTTCATATCCACTGCAGTACTTTGTCAACACTTCCACATCCAACACTTTTCCGGTATCAACACTCGTAAACAGTACAACACGCATTTTTGGATACGAATCCTCTCTATTGCCACGTTCCATCAAAAGCAATTGGAATGTCTGTACTAATTTTTTTTCATCTTTATCATCTATATTCTCATTTTATTGCTTCTAATGTGGCATTTTTCATACAACTATCAGTAACAGTAGCTAGAGAGTTTCTGAGAGTATTCGTATATTTACTTACATAGGTGCAAGGCGAAGGCAAGTTCAACATTCCACACAAAAGTTTTCCAGCTTCTGGCCCCTTTCAAATGCACCGCAAACCATAAAACATTCTTAGATTGATATCAAAAGTATTATTTTTATCAATAAAATTAGAAGAGTAAAATTCATGACTAAATGTGCAGTCATCATTTGTACACTTTGGAACTAAATTACTTGCCAGCCCATTACGCTTTTCTATATCGTATTTTATCAAAACGTCAGATCCACACTCCTTACAAGCTACAAAGTTAGAAAACACTGAACACAAAATGTTGCATGAAATTAATAAGTTTCTATCTGAAGCATCAAAGCTATCATAAGTATCTAATTTGCCTACAATTTTCTTTTCAGCAGAACTGATGACTGAAGGCCTAGGCCTAACCTCAGTCTCTGCTTTCTGCCTTGGATTAGCATTTGTAAACCTATTACCGTGAAACTTACGTTTTTTTATTTGCACTCTCGGCATATTTACAACTAAACTCTAAAATATTTCACTATTATAAATAATAAACACAAACAACAACACTTTGTTTACCTTTCTCACTGACAAACCAGAAAACAACAGTAAACAATACTAGGTTAGTCTAAGCAGACAAGAAAAACAGCAATAGACAACAAATAATATGCAGTAAGTGTTGCCAACATTGATTTTTCTTCTTCAACCTTTACTCTTCACTTTGAGTACTATGCAAAGTGCAAACAAATACAGAAATAATTATCGCCAATAGAAGTTGGTGAAAGTTGAACTGGTCGCAAATTGACTATGCAGACTATTTTATATAATTAAATAAAAAAATACTTAGAACAACTTTTATAGGCCATGTTTGGTATCAAAATGTACAAAAAGATACAGAGAACAAATTTAGCTAAAAAAATCTTTGTTATTTTTCGACCCTTCGACCTTCAACTCCCCAACATAACAATATATTGATTTTCTGATTCAAATAAAAACTCTATGGCATGCTATACTTTTGCTTTCTGGTCTATTATGAAAACATATCGAGATAAATAGTATTACTGAAGAGTTTTTTTTAAAAGATTATTTTAGTCCTCTGTTTTATTTTCTGTTGAGTTTCTTTAAAAACATTAGAACAATACATTACAATAATACAAATATAATATAATATATATTACAATATGCTGTATCGTAAAGACCATCTAATTTTAGTACAACATATTACATCTCACGATCGAGTCTAATAAATCAACTTAATTTAATTAAATCAACTCGAAAATTATTTCTTGTTTGTTGCTAATTCGTACCATTCTTAGGTAAAATATAAAATTACTCATAATCTAGGCGATACAATATTAAAGCCGCAAAAATTGTATTAATTCGATTTTTTTATTTTGTAACTCCGTACAGTTCAGTTAGAAATAAGTATATAAAATACACGTGTAGGAATTAATAAAGTTGCTTTCTTCTGCCATGAAACTTTATAAAAGCTTCTTTTTCCATGTAACGCAAAGAAGGAAAAATATATAAGATGTTTTTGTATCGTGCCAATAACTGAAGGGTAAATTATATATAATTTTGTAAACAGTTATGGCGATACAATAGTGTATAATACAGGATGGTACAACAACAAATCATTATTCACGTAGATCACTCCTATTTTATACATTACTTAGAAGACACCCACTTCTGGTACAAGTGTTGGGATTTCCTTTAGACAAATTTATCCCGCCTCATCCACGAAGCTGAATTCCCTTGAGCTGCATCGATAAGCATTAATTCTGCGTATAATATTCGGTACTATGCTGAGAAATTCCTATACAAGTTAATCTTATAATTATTAATTTATACTGCAGTCAATTAGAGATTAACTCATTCCTAGCTTTTAATTTTTTATGATTTCAAGCAAGTATTGAAGTCGTCCATATTAACACGCAAAGTAGTTGTTATTGTTTAAATTAATTATCAGGTAACCGCCAATTAGTATGCTTTTGTTTTAGCCGGGCACGTGGTCGAAGTTTGGTCGAACAGAAATCAGCAGTGACCACATTTCATGGTTATAAGCTTACTTCCTCATAAACACCCGATAAACCAATGCGTATTGTCCTGTTGAAAAGAAAGAGCGTTTGGTGAAAACTATTTGGAAAGTTTAATGTCATAAATAAAGTTTTCAAGGTTATGACAATAAGAAGACTATATTTCTGTAAGACAATATCTGGTAGAACATTGCTTTAGTCAGCAATTGTCATCCCAGGCAGTTTTTGTATCTTAAATCAGATTGCTATAATAAACTGTTATTATCAGGCCTTAAAGGCTAAGATTTATTAGCTGAGCTTTAGCGAAGCCTATACATCCTGGATCTAAAACAAATAGATTTCTCTTTGTATGTCCGCACGGTATTTTTGAAAACGAACTGACCTTAAACTGGAAATATTGCATGAGACTTCCTTTTTATATTGTTTTTATATAAATGAATATACATATGTATATATATATATATATATATATATATATATATATATATTTACACTGATTTCGATTATGCTGCATGTTACGCGATGATTTTGCTTTATGTTAGCAAATATGTTTTACATTCGTGTTATGATGGCAACGAAACGAGACATTGACAGAATATATGCATTTGCTTACAACATCAATACACCCACAAGAGACGTAAACATCTGACTTAATAACATGGGTAGTCTTACTATCCCAGGATACACAACACCATTCTGTAGTGATTTGGTCGGCATACTTTTATTGTTTAAATATGTAATCCAATTAAATGAAAAAAAATCTGAAGCTAACTCGTGGCAAGATATATTGAGAAGGATTTCATCTGTAGACTTTTCATCCAACTTCATTTCTACATAGACAAGAATGAGTTCTATGAAGTTGCATGTCCGACCACGGAATTTGGATGATAAATATCTCTTATATTTGGTTGGGAGATGTAAATAGTTATTTTACTACTTGAGATTTTGCCGATATGGCACTGAAATTACTAACTTTAATAAGGTTATCACTAGGCCTTTGAAACTTTGCATGTGTGTTTCTTGGGTATAAGAATATACAAATACGAAATAAAAAAAAAAATTTTATACACATATTTAATATAATTTTTTTGTCAAATTTTTAGGTAACTACCAAAATTTGATATAACTCCAGTTATACTGATTAGATTTTGACAAATAAACTATCATTTTGTAGCTTACAACTGCCTTGAAATATTTAGGTAGAATTATAACTTTATCTCAATAAACAAAATTGTGGTTTCATATAAAAAATATTTTAGGTTTAAAAATTTGATTTGACATTTATAAAAAAATCATATTTTTTTCCTTATGACCATACATGTATAATTCTACCTAAATATGTAGATTACAATACCCTAAACCCTTGGTAAAAAATTTGAATCATGTGGTACAAATAGTTTTTGAGTTATATCAATTTACAAATTAATAACAGCCAAAAATTCGATTTTCGGGAATCGCGCGTTGAAAATTTACCTCGGTTTTATTACTTACTAGAGTGTTATAGTCAAACATATTACTTTATATGGACTTTTTTTATTGTTGCACTTTTATGGGGAATAAATAAAAGTATTAGCAATACTTTCAGGTGGTTATAAAATTTTATTTGTTCAAACAAAGGAAAGATTTAATTGTGACACAACGAAAATTATTGTAAATTAGGCCTAACGTACATATACTAACATGCATACTGCACTTACATTGCTAAAACATGCATTATTTAAAACTCCCCAGCTCCATAGGTAGGTCCCTCAATTTCTTTTCTTCTCTCTTCCTCTCGCATTTGGGCTTGTCTAACTTTTCTTTTATACTCTGAATATTTCATGTCTTTACGATATTTAGCGATTCGAAGACGGTGTCGGTCGAAACGCTTGGCTACCTTTGACATATCTGAGCCAGGACGGATGCCTCCAGTTGACTGTATATCATGAACACTTTTATAAACTCCAGTGTTGTATTGGCAAACAGCCTCACAAACTCCAATTTCTAACCTTTTTCTGGAGGAAAAAGAAGTTTTAGGGCATTTGGACCAGACCACCCCATGCAGCGACTCATTCGCATTTTGCGTTTTGCCAGACACACATCTTTCTAACAAAATGTCAGCAGATAGCCTATTGTACAAAGGAATGATTTTACTTACAACCTTGTCATTTAGAGGTGTTTTTAACATTACTTCATGGCTGCAGGCTGTTCGTTATTTGATATGGCTCTGTTGAAGAAACACCAAGATGCTGAACCTTGAGGGCATTTGCTATGACGAGGTTTGCTATCTGTTAAATTACAATGCTCCAAAGTAGCAAAAATTGCATTTTTCATTTTGCCTATGTCACCTAAATTGTTCTGAATGGCGTTTCTATAGAAATCTGTACGTTTGTCAATTGTTGTGCCCTTTAGGCTACCATGCTTTTTGCCTCCTAGTGGTTCTCCGCTGCCAGTGAAGTCTGCTACAACTTTTCTCAATCCTGTTCCTAATCGTTTAGCCACATGGTTGAGGCACTCAACCTTTTCAAATTTTAGTGTCCCCATAAGGTTTAAATCACTCAGGTGAGAATAAGTTTTGGAATCCCCATCGGAGACTACAGTGGTATACCGAAAACCATGGTTTTTCGGATCGTTGCCAAATACGCTCTGCTGCAAACTACCTCCATATTGGGAGATGACCCATAATAATTCTTTTGACATTGAGTTTTATGGTTTAGAAACCAGGTTTTGAAGTCCTCTGAATTACCACCCAGCTCATTTTTCGTTGCCTCACAAGACCGACAATATTTTGTCAGTACCTCATAGTCTATTACAAGTCCAGTAAGTACATCTACACAACAGCCGACTCCGTTTTTAGAAGTAAACCCCCTTTTTTGCCAGCTCCTATCGTAGCTTACAGTTATGTCAAAAGGACCTTTGTAATCTAAAGGTAAGATTTCCACCTCAGAATAGGCTTTACGCACTTCGAATCGAGCCGCTTCAATATTCGCGTCAGCGGATTCTTTACATATCCGGTGTATTTTCTCCATATGCCATTTGAAAGATTTTAATTGAATAGGCTTCATTTTAAGGTGCATACTGAAGGTTTCTATACCTCTATAACCTTTATCTAGTGACATGAATGATGACTGAACCATACGACGGTTTATGTCGTAAGGAGCTCGTGTTGAGTTATTCGTTGCATGGCCTAACCGCTGCGAAGTTTCAAAGGTTGTTTCAAACTCACAAGTCTCACATTTTACTTTTATGACTGAAGCATATCCCTGAATATTCTTCAGCTGACAGAGTTTTGTTTAAACATTCAGAACATGGAAAAGTACATAAGAACTTAGTAAGTAGGCTTTTGTCAACTATAACATAACTTGGCGCGGATTGATTGATTCTAATTTGATCATTGTATGTACTATACAGAGCAAATCCTGTAGGTTTCTCAGGTTTACATTGCTGTAAATTACATCTACTGGTGCAAGGTTCAGGTTCATTTGAGTTTTGTTGAAAACTAGGCAACACACAAACCTCACGTGTCACTTCACAAATATTGTCTATTGTTTCTGTATTTGTTCTACTGTACCGAATGCTTACATTTTGTGGTACTTTGGGATTATACCGACCACACCTGTATGAAGAACGCAAAAATATAAATTTATAGAAATAAAAATGATAGAACGAAAAAACAACTGTTTAATTACATAATTACAAAAATTTCCAGGTATTGTGATCAGTATTGTTGTCCCTGTTACCTTATCTTTCTCGATAATCCCGAAGGTGCTGCCGAAGCCCGCGCTGATGTCGACGAAAGAAAAACATCCCTCGAGATAGTAACCTATCAGTAAAATATCAAATTCTAGAGGGGCTGATCAGAAATATAAATTGAATTGTAATGGAAAGGCAATTATGTGCCGTGCAAATCATGTGATGCCGCGCCCTGCCCTAATCTGGATTATCGAGAAAGATAAGATAACAGCGACAACAATACTGATCACAATACCTGGAAATTTTTGTAATTATGTAATTAAACAGTTGTTTTTTCGTTCTATCATTTTTATTTCTATAAATTTATATTTTTGCGTTCTTCATACTGGCCGGAGGCACTCGCATTTTGGGTGGCGGAGTGTGATCAAGAATAAAAACAAGTTTTGAGTGTTTTTTTCAATAAAGAGTTTAGTTTTAGTTTGGTAATGTTTGTTTTTGTTGAATTTTTGTGTTTGGAGAAATGTAGAGGTCAAACACGGAAGTACAACAAAGCGACGCACCAGCTGAACGGGCGGCGAGACTCTGCAACCACGTTATCTACTAGACCGCTCGACTTTGACCTCTGTCTGATGGTGGGGAGGGGTTTGCGATAAGACAATTCCTGTTTTATATTGACGAAATATTGTTCTACGCTAATCTAGTAATCAGTAGAAGCAAAATGTCAAAGAACGATTCATGTCTGGGTGTGGTCGGTATAATCCCAAAGTACCCATTTTGTTTATTCTTTAGCTGAATGTTTTTTCTTTTCTTGGAAATTCTTCCCATTGTAAATCACTAATAAAAATCACTAAACATTATAAATCTGTTTCAGGTACAATAACGAACAACATAGAGTGTTTACAAACAAAAAAGACTAACATGGCAGCTGTTTTATTTATGTTATTTGTTTCATCAGCTGACCAATAAAGGCAGGCACTAGGATTTAACAATTTCCTAGTTTTTAATTATAATATATATATATGCATAAAAATAGGCCTACATAATAGTGTTTATATTTACATGCATATAAAAAAATATTTGAGTGACAAATATTTTCTAACTACAGTTTGAGGCTATTTTGCAACGCGATCCAAGCGAATTCGATTTATTAAAAAATCTTTGCTATACAAACTGATATAACTCAAAAACTATTTGAGCTACATTGTTGAAATTTTTTATATATGATTGCGCTGTTGTTATGTACATATTTAGATAGAATTAGTCATATATGATCATAAAAAGACATATAAAAAAGTATAAAAAAATTTAGTCAATTTTTACATTATTTTTTCGAAATTAGCTTGAATATTTATTATTTATTGGACTATACTTATCAAGCTACCTAAAAATATTTAGAGGACATTTTATCCCACAATTTAAACGTTAAAACCATTAAAATCTAACAATTACAAACTCAAGTTATATCATATTTAATGTCTTGAAAAAAGTCGTCCGATCGGCTTTTTCAAGAGCCTGTTCCACAATTCAAAAAAAACGCCTAAAAAACGAAAAAAAATATTTTTTTTTATTTTTTGACACTTGTTTATTGTTTTTAACATTATAAACAATAAAAAAAACGTTAATAAAAAAATCACTTTTTTGGAAAATTTTCCTTGATTTCAGTGCCATATCCCCTTAGTAAAGGCTGTTACTCGAACGCGTAGTGCGTACTACCTTGTTTACTGTCGTACGCCCCGCTGTGCTTCGGTACACAATATATTAATCGTTTATATTTAATACACATTATATTATAAACGCTAAAAGTTTATGACACGTGTGATGCAAAGATACCAGCTCGTTGATTAATAAAGGGATGTCGTATGATAAAGTTTACTTGGCAAGTTTACTCCACTTGTGAGCTTTGTGAGTGACAGGACACTTGAGTACACAAGTTTGAGATGGTTTTCAACTTTACGTTACAACTAACCGCTTAACTAACATACGTAACTAACCATCTCTTCAAGTCCACGAGGTTACTGTACATTGAAGTTGTAAATTTGCTAAAATAATATATCGTTGTATTGTATATATTTCGAATAAATGTTTCAGATGCCGCATGCGCAGATTTCATCAGTCCGAAAGGTAAATAATTTTACCTCTCCAATATATAATACAAAAAACGTATATTGTTAAATAGATAAAGTATGTTGTGTTGAGTAGTTACAATTAAGTATTTTTATTTAGTAGTTATAATTTAATGTTTTGGTCAATATTTTATATATTAGAATCAAGTATAAAATTCGAAAGATAAATTTACAGTGTTCTTACTAATGTGTAAATATTCATAGAATCAGACATACTTATTAAAATATATCTGAAGAAAAAATTCAAGTTACTAACAATAACTTAATTATTAAAATGTATGTTAATAATTGTTTTACCGTTTTAATATGACAAATCGGATCCCTTAACTTGATATGTCATGAAACTACCCCAAAACAACTATTTGTATTATTTATTTATGAATTATCTCAATATGAATTTTATTCATAACTGCATTGAAAAATTAAAACTGAAGTATTTTCTAAAGATTAAAAAATATTCTTCATTAACGAAGGGTAATTGGGAAAGATAATCCCCTTTACGCCAATAGTGTTTTCATCCACTTCAACTTTATATAATGACCATGTAGCTCAGAAATTTCTTTCCTGCAGTTTCTAAAAATTAATTTTTAACCATTTTATGATAATTTAATATATTTCCAAGCCTTCATAAACCAATTAACCATTTTTTATGACATAAAAGTGTCTGAGATTTATCTGATTGGCATAAGGGCACATTATATAAATCAATGAATGAATAAACATGCTTTTAGTGTTACATTAGTCAAGATAATATACTGAAGGTTTATGTTATATATTTAAATCAAATAATATTTTTATGTGAATAGTAATATTAGTAATATCATTCTGTTATAAATTAGCACTAATATTTATATAGATGCTATATATTGCTATATATATATATATATATATATATATATATATATATATATATCCCGGCGGAGCAAGTACTTTTTGCGATTCAATGTTTATTGAAATTAAATAAGGCTATTGCCATTTATACAATTTAATGTATATATATATATATATATATACATTATTTAATTCATGTAATCATTGCAGCTGTTAATTGGCGAGAGTATATGAATAATTAATGAATTCCCATAAGGAAAATGATGCAGTCCAGTTGACTTTCCAATAACTCCCAAGCCATTGTGTATGAAACGTATACACATACTAGTGTCACAGATATTTTGGGTGGTTTTCCCAACGTGGATGTGTTCATGTGTATGTACTTACACTTACACTTACACCCCACAATTTAATTCCAATTTCATCTACTTTCACACTGTTCTGATATAACAAATCATCTACGATGAGTCATTTAAAAAATACATCTAATAAGTTAAGCCAATAATTTATTTGCGTACTTTAATTATCATTTAGTCATATTTTAGAAAGAAAACATTTCATTGTCCTTTTAAAAGAAAATCGAAGTTCTTGATAGTTTACGTAATACCGAGGAGCATTAAAATCATATCACATCGTTTATATGCAGTATACGATATAAATTTGATAGCAAAATTAATTTATAAAATCTGAAACTTATAAGTTTCTGCCACTATATACCACTTCAAACTTACAAATATTCAGTAATTCAAGCTACACTCACCCTACACCTTCAACCTCGTCCAGTTCTGGGGTCAGTTTTGTCGAACGTGGTATCCCAGAAAAACTACAATTAACGATTTAAAAATCGTTGACGAAAAGAAGCGTTTTAGTAATGCTAATCATACCTACAGCAAATGTATGAGTTATGACTAACTAAAAAACATCTCAATAGTAGTTAGAATTAATTTCTAAAACTCGTTTATAACACAAAGCGATCTTTGAGAAGCAAATTGTTCGTTAACACCAGTTCTGTGCATTACCATATACAGTAGTAGTTATTCCTGTATAATATCTCATATTTATATATGTCTAGGATTCTGGTTAAGGTGAATTTGGAGATGCAAAATAATATTATTTCTAAAATTTTAAAACATGGCAAAGTGTAGGGTTTCCGACTTCATAAATCCGTTTAGCATGATTAAAATATTCAAATCAAATCAGATTTTTATTGCCGGAACATTATACAACGTATGGAAAATGTCAAATTTTTACTTTTTACTTGCTAAAATGTTTGTCAAATACACCACAAGAAATATCATTCAAACATACAATTTTGCAAACGTACTTACTACCATTCATTATCAATTATTCCCACTTCCAGCGACGAATTTTGTCAGTCTTTTTAATTGGTGGTCACCCAATCATTATTACGAGTAACACTGCAATAGCACTATTGCCTTTTCTTTAGTTTAAAATACCCTATAAAATGGTTATTGAAAAGCTTCCAAACAGAACGATTTTATAGGAAAGGTGTTGTACAGTAAGCGGTGTTATAATTTGGGGTAGCTGATGGGTGAGGGGTGTAAGGCGTCTGGTTTTCAGAAAGAGTTATAGATAGCGCAGATTCGAATACTTTGCAAAAATTGAGCTCTTATTCTGAATATTTGAAAATGTTACTTGCATATAACAAGCCAATATTTAGTGTCATCGAATCATTAGTATTGTGCAAAATAACTGTTATAACTAACAATTTATTCAACATGTTTAGATGACAGCCACACGTAAAACCTGTTAAAAAACTGTAACGCTGTTTAATGTTTCTTAATTTTTATATAACATTTTTAGAGTGCTACCAAATGTGTAAGCTACTCAACAATCCCACCAAATACTTATACTCATATAATCTCTCAGTAATTGGAAAAGTAATTAATAGTCCAAATAGAATAAACATTACTAATTATTGTGGGTGAGGTGTAATAGACTGCTACAACCCCAATCAATTCATCGATGTTCATAACTACCGAAACTACCAAAACCAATTTGTCTAACGTTACATGTCTAACCTTATTAAATATAAAACAGCTGAACTATATTACAATTTGAAATTTCAAAGATGTAAGAAGAGAAAAATGATGGTTTTGACAAAAGTGCCACAAAGAAAGGTTGTTGACTACGAAATTGCGTGACTGGTACTTCAGCAGTATACATTAGAAGATGGCAAAAAAGCAAGATGCAACAGAATGATTATGTCCACACAAGTCCCACAACGAAAGGGTGTTTCACTATGAAATAGCTGACACGACGAAACCGCCTAAAACCGCAAACTAATTAATCTAAAAAGAGCCATTAATCTAAATAAGGAAAAATAATTCTTTAAACAAAATTTCTGATGAGAAAAGGTGTTATGCAAGATCTTTTACTGATTTATTGTATCACTGAACGGTAAGAAATTTCCTAAAAAATTAAACTGCGTAACTGGGACAAAAAAAACCATTCGAAGATGTTTCTTTGTTTTATATTATGAAATTTAAAAAGATCTAAGATCCAGTTAACTCATTTATTAAAAAAGTTTCATAAATTAATGAAAATAGGTTCCCGATTTCGTAAATATTTATAAGCAAAACGAAATACAGACAAAGCTAATGGGATTTGGATTGAGACTGAGGCCGGTAAGTTAAGAGTTTATCTGACAACGTAGCTTATACCAGGAATGCGTGGTTAACTCAGCCACAAAAATATTACAGCGTTCATTGTAATTGCTTTATCGTACCTACACTATAATTTGTATGAGGTATATAATACAGACGGCTAATGCTATTCTAAACCTTCGAAGAAGGTTTTACTATTGTTTTTAAGTAAGTCCTTGGAAAATAATCTTTCTTTGATACCTAAATACACTTTAATATCTTACTTTGTTTCTTTTAAATGTACATATTTTTAATTTTTTATGCTGCTACAATCGTAAAAAGTATGAAAGCGTCCTAGAATGAAATATCTGATTATATTTAAATGTTAAGACATTTTATGTGATGTTACTCTCTCCTTATACCCCTCTCCTTCAATACAAATACTTCACCACAATATATCATACCGGGTGAACATTTCAAATTTCGATGATATTGATTTGATTGGTAGAAACCTAAACTATTAATTAATATTTAAAGCTTTATATTGAGGTGAAAACAAATTCTTCAGGTATTCTGAATATAGTTGTAGTGAACAATTTAGATAAAAATACAATAAGTATAATTTTCTCTATATTTATAATTTTTGGCTTACTTATTATATTTTTGACGGAAAGCCGGGCTAATGAATTATTATTTATTAATTAGTGCTCTTATCTTTGAAAAAAGTAAAATCAGCCTTTTCACAAATTCTTGCAAATTTCACTTTGATGTACTCCTGAGCCAGGATAAGCCGGGCTGTAGATGTTCAGCTAATGAGAGCTAACAACAGATAACAATCCGCTTAGTCTTGTTACCGCCAGACAAAGATGTTCTTGGACGAGTCCATTTTCTCCGATATAATGCAATATAATAATATTAGACAATGGCAGGGAATAAGAGTACATATTACGTGGTGAGTACAGCACATCGCATATAATAATACAATATATACATGTAGATTACTGTATAATATGTTATTCAATTGTTTAGCACTAGCTTAAACTGGTGCATGGAGTGATCTGTTAGATCAAAGAACATTCGGTTTTCTCACATATACAATAATATTGTTGGTGGAGTGATTCTATGACTTTTGCTTAATTCATACTCTTAAAACTATTTGACAGTTTCAGAAAAGTAATTATATAGTTAATTGTACATAATTTTATAGACAACTTATCGAGTATTTTGTATACCTACGTAAAACACAATACATTAACTGTTTTGCATTATTTCATTATCTTAGTCAATAAAACGTTATTATTTGAACAATACAATACGTCTCTGTCATTAACAAGTGTCATTGGTGTCAAAGTTTTCAATTAATTTTATGTGCTCTATTAAATGAAATGTGTTTTTAAACTCTGCGCTGTCAAAAGCTAAAAAATTAATTTAGCAATTTCCTTCAATAAAGATAAAAAAACTAGCATGGATAGAATAAGTTGTCAATTACACAATTGTAGCGAATTTCAGCCCAGGGATACATAGCTCTCTGTTGTAGCTCCCTTGTTGTCGGCAATAATGAGTTCTTTGTAACGTTTTCTCCGAGCAGTGACATTTACATAACAGTGAACGTTATGACAGTTTGTAGATTATCTGAACAATTTTAGGTTGTATTTTAGAAGGTTTGTGACATTTAATTTACCCACGTATACACAAGAAAAGTACCTAAAACTTCCTGTATTTAAAATTGTTCTTCGTATACAATAAATTATTTTACAATGAACCGTGAGGTTTATTTAATGTGGAAAAAATTATAGGCTAAACAACTAGTCTATAACTAAGTGGAGTCGTTAACACAATCCTTTTAAATTCTAAACATATTATCACAATGTAGGATTACGCCACATTACGTGTAATCTAAAAAGCTTTCCGGGGTTTAATTCAAAATGTCATGTCTTTATTAAAATGAATAATTTAATTATAAATAGATGAAATGAGAGATATTCATACGAAAAATAAATTTTAACTTTCCCTCAGAATCAGAATTCAACAGCGCTTTGTCACCGAGTGACAGGCTTCAGCGACGATCAGCCAATTTCCATATATTCCAAAGCTGCACATACACTATTATAGAATTTTGTTCATATATTGTCTATGTAGAAATGAAGTTTCATAAGAATTCTACAATAAAGTTTACAAATGGCATATTTCCTGAAATATCTTGCCACATGGTACATTCTCTTTTCCATTCATTAAATTGGGTTTTATACCAGTATTTAAATAATAAAATTAAGATACACAAAGTCATTATAAATGAGTTTTTATGTTTTGAGGTAAATAGGCTGCATGGTATTATATCTCGTGTTAAAATATCTTATGGGTTTACCAATTTAATTGTAAAATGTATTTATTCTGCTATTTTATCACTACCATCATCTTTACCCATAAGAATTATGTATTAAATATATTCAATAAAGCGCAAAAAAATGTCATACCGTGGCATACACAATAATTGAACTCAGTATTCCGTGTTCCTTATATAGGAATGAAGCTTCTTGCACAGTTTCATGCATTTTTTTCTGAGATATCGGCAGGACAGTCACAGTTATTCCAGCTACTCGAGTGATAGACAGCGCTAATGCTCAGAAAATAAAAGTGTTTTAATAAAAAAAACTATATATTGAATCATAATTAAA
Organism: Homalodisca vitripennis; assembly: GCF_021130785.1. Lineage (NCBI taxonomy): Eukaryota > Metazoa > Arthropoda > Insecta > Hemiptera > Cicadellidae > Homalodisca > Homalodisca vitripennis. The sequence goes on along the minus strand of NC_060209.1, from coordinate 10,906,157 downwards.
ATCCAATTAATAAGTACGGGCTATGAACCATACCGTATGTTGGAGAGGGTCGTTATTAATCGAGACAAAGTGCAGCTGAGTGAAGTGCACAGAATGTAGACAATTGGCGTCACTTGTCTGCAGACAGCGCTCCATGTGTCTCGGCACAGGCTGGTACTTTGTCAATCCAATTTACAACACAGAGGAATGAGACAAGTAGTTGGACAAGTTTGTTATTTCTCGACAATGTTATAAAACTCGTACAGGAATAGACATGCACACTGTTTGTTTGTTACTCTCAAAATTTATATAAATGTAAAGAGCTCTAATCCTATTCAATGTTTAAATAATGATAACTATTAAAGAAGAAATGTCTCATTAGTTCAAGGATAACAGCTATCATGTTAAGACGTAATTAGAGTTTAACCTTGAGTAATAATAAATCAATTAATTTATCTTACAGGTTGATATTTCAGCTTATATTAAACATTTGAACCAATCTTTGTTTGAAGACCTAACATTCCTAATTTAACCTGTAAAAAAGTATTGAAAGTGTTTAAGTGAATAATAAAAATATGAAATTTTGTCTTTCAAAACAAAATCGAATAACGTTGAACCAACTAAAACAGATATTACACAAACAGTTTTTAACTATTAGTAGTATACATGAAAGTCATGTGTTTGTATATAATTGAGCTCGAACACTAAACACTATATTACAATACAATACAACATTTTATGCTTTGTCGGGGCAAAAATCGGACGTAAAGTGTTAAATTAGTAAATTTCGATTAGTAATGATTTACATTAGTAAACTGCTAATAGCAGTTTATATTCTAACCTTCCTATCACTGGTAACTATTTCGTCTATACAAAATAAGCACAGCTGTGTGAGATGTTTAAGCTCGTCTCTGTGATGCAAGCTCAGACCCGTGATGTCTTGAGGTGAACTAATTGCTCCTCGTTAATTCAGATTTAAGCTAAACGCTGTGAAACGTTATCCTTCGAGCTTCTCAAGAAAATATTCCAGCACTTTATAAGACTATACTGTTGTAAAGTATATTCTAATTAGATTAATTTAGTTACATTGTTACTAAATTATACAGAAATGAATAAAACATGTTTATTTATTAAAGAACCAACATATATTAAAACCTTAATATCGTGTGATTATGTGTTTGTCTGTGTGATTCGAGTGAGAATTAAATGAACTTATCGTTGATAAAATGAAGCCCTAGAACACGAATTATAATACTATAACGGAATAATTTATCCTGTTGATACACTACAAAAAAATAAGGCAGTGTTTAATTTTACTCTTTCATTATAAATATAAAGTATAAAAACTAAAATCCTTTTGCTTGGACATAAAATAAAATAACTTAAGATTTTTACAGCCTTTTTTGTTGATAGCAGATAAAGTGGCAGATTTTCTACGTTATTTTATCCATAGAAGAAAGCTGCCTCAAGTGGTCATTAACTGAGAACATTTCATCCGCAAAATCGTTTAAATGAATAAAATATTATTTAAAATAAAACTAAAAGCTTGTAATTTTGTAGTTGTAATTTTCTAGAAATAAGAAATGTAGTTTAGCATTTTTATTTATTAATATTTATTAGAGTATTTATTAATAAATTTCCTATTAATTGCTGGCAATAGGTTTATTTATTTCAACACGAAAAAATATGTGTTTCTCAGAATCCTCATCATAAGGTTTGGATTTTGGATCTGAAACACAGAAATGCTATAATGGCTAAAACGGTGAAGTTGATTAACTGGATTAAATCTTACTAATACTTTTCGTTCCTCTATTTCATTTTAACATTCTATGCTGATCGGATACCTTTTTGTATTAAAAAACAAACTAATATTTATTTGAAATAGTGCGCAAATATTTGAATAGCTTGGATGAGTATAAATTTTAAAAATATATATTTGCCACTTAAGCTAAAGTTTTACAGGTAGGATATTTTCTGCCCTTTATTATAATAATTTAGGTTCAGATTAGTTCACTTAATTTACTCACTTGATTTTCAAAATAGTACTCATTTCATTCATATTGGTTTATTCTTTGATGAAGTATTATTGTGTAAAGTACTCAAATATGTACTCTCAAAGTACTCTCGTTTGAAGTCGTAATTTTTAGTATTACAGACTTAAAATCAAAAGCATGACTAAAGGTTAAGTGTAATATCAACGGATGGGTTTGAAAGAGGAATTAGATACTTAGAAATTTATATATCTCTTGGGGAGGACCTTTTTTTATACTTTTGAATTAAACTTAAATCTATTGTTTTAAACCAATATTTACAGATTTTAAATGGATAAATTTAGATTTGAATAAAACACTGTAAAATAACACAATTTTTATGGTAAAAACTAAAAATGTATTAAGATTTTTGATAAATTACGCAAATTTAAGCATTTAATGTAAAGCTAATAACGCTTGGCTTGTAGTACTCTTCGAAGACTTTTGGGTGGTGAAAACTTGACGTGAAATAGTCTCATGAGGGAAAATATAAATAATTGTTATGTACAACAGAAATATTAATCGATGAAAATCTAACTATCCTATTGTTTGAGATTTTTCATGATACCTTTTTGGTGTTCAAGAATTAATCGTACTTGATTTTTGTTCTCTCAGTGGCTACATGAGTATCTTCTGAAAGTAAAAAAAAATAATGAGGCTTTGAGTGCACCGAATAGACTAATGATAGGAGTAAACATAATTTCATTTGAATCTTGGTTCAGAATGGCTATCTTAATTGTTTGGAATAGAAAGGTTTCTTTATTGTAACCTGCCTGCTACTGAGATGTCATTATTATAAAATGGACAATTCAATTTAAACTTTTGAAAATACCTATTCATTAAGTAAGAAGATGAATCTGTATCGCTTATCAAATAGTACTTATATATATAACCGTCATTAAACATAATATCTATTTCTTATTGACTTAAGAAATTATACCAAATTATTCAATTGAAGTTTGGTTTAATTTTTTCGACTAAATATAAATATGTAATGTGAAAATGAAATAATTATGTGCGATGGAATTGATTTGTTTGCCCTAATATTCTACAATATTGAAGCTTCCATAACCAAATATCAATAACCAACTTGAGTCTAGGACGTTTATGAAGCAAATACCAAAATTCTGTGCAGTTAATGCAGTTGTCAGGTAATACTTGAATAATTTAACTATGAGTGACATTCCACTGCCAGATATTTGAGTTTTTTAATACCTTAGAGTTTATTTTCACCTCAATAAGAGGGTAGATATCAATAATCCAAACGCAATGTTAAATTAGTTTGTAACGTATAATGATGCCAAATGTCCTAAATCATATTATCCATTCAAACCTGCCATTGTAAATAACAAACTTTAAACAAATAATTATAATTTTAATACCTGATTTTGATTTATACTTGATATAAATTAAGCTCGTCAGATTCTTATAAACTCTTGTATGATTCAGAGAACCATAATAAATACAATCATCTTTTACGTTGCCTATGACCCATGTAAAAGAGCGAAATTTAAATCTGATCTTAATTCAGTTAATATATTTAAAGTTAACAGTTCATATCCAAAGATTGTATTTGAGTTATGCTCACATAAAACATTACGTACTCTTGTAAAGTTACTTGTATTGGAACAGTTTTTTTAACGGAATTTGAATGTTATTGTCGAATCCAATGAAAAATGTATACCATTGGACAGGAATCGGTTCTTAATAACTTATTTTAAAAATCAATATTACAAAAAGTAAAAATAACTACATTACCGTAACATTCTATATAGTCGTAATTACATACCTCACTCCGTACATCTAGTAATAATTATCATTCATTTAGTAACCAGTCAGAAAAACCCAGTCTGCAGAATTAAAATATAAATGGAGCAAGTTTAACCGACATTAGCAAGTCAATTTGCAGTACAAGCCGGTATGTAGATGTTCATGAGCTGGCGTGGTGTGTTGCTGCACGGCATAACGGAGAGTTTGTATCTCATTAGCTAAGCTAAATCTCTCCTGCTTAGTTTTATTTGTTATCAGAGAAGAGGAATATTTCTGGTATAGTTATATTGTTTTAAACCCTATGGGTATTATAGTATGCAATAATGTATGTTTTCATTCAAACTTAATTTGTAATGTTTATGACTTTTAGAGATATATGCTCATAACATTGAGCCTTTAGCCGTTGACAGTATTAAAAACTCACATTATTTCATGCTCAAACTATATAAATGAGGGTTATGGCACGGTTCACGTTTCTGAATAAAGGGCTTCTATTGAGCTATCGTTCAGTTTTGTGTAGTTGCGTACAGAACATAAGTATTCTGCGCATTCTTACTTGTTTATTTTGTTCATAAATTGAACACAGAATTATGGCAGCTATTTCAAGATTACAGAGATTTCCTGTGGGATTTTAAGGAACAACAGGCAATTTCCAAATACAATACTTTAAGTAGGAGATATTTTTTCTTAACTATGATTTCATTAGGAGAGTGGTTGAGAAAATTAAAAAAACAAAAAAAAAAACAAATGATAAAATTTTTTTTACTTTTATATGTTATTCAAAAAACCTTTAAACAAAACTGTGAACAATTCCTGATAATGTAGCACAACCAAAAGGGAATAATCTCGTATTTATGATTAAAATGAAAACGTTTATGAATTCTCGTTCAATTGCTTATTATCTAGTATTATCATATTTATATATAAACCAATCATATAAATCATAGATAACTTAAAAGTAACATTTTAAAAGTGTTATATGATAAGATATAAAATGTGATACTATAATTCTAGTAATACTAGAATGAGATATAAAATGAGGATTTGTGCATCGCGGTGAATATTACAAGCAAACTAAAAATATGATATTTACTAATAAACTTATTTATAAACATCACCGGTACAGTTGAACCAGCGGTTGTTGAAGTAGTTACGGTTCCCGTACCGCTTTTTACATCGCTTGAACATTTACATCTCTCAAGTTTTAATTAGCTAACCGAACACTGAGATGTGATTTTGCGGTCTATTTATTAACTTAAGTTTAAACAAAAGCGCAACTACAAGTATCACTGGGAAAGATTTACAAGTTTATTTTTTCAAGTTGAGGCTGGTCTATTTTTAATTATGCCCGCACGTGGGCTTCATACCTCATGAACCAAGGTTGCCTCATATTTTGTAAATATGATGTAGACCGTAATATACAGAAGAATGGTTAAAATACAGAGTAATATTAGTAGTAAAAAGATATATGGTAATAAACAGTCAGTTATAAAAATGAATAATCGAGGACTTACATCTGAGTAGCTTTTAAAATAGGTACTGTATTTTTAATTTTAAAGCAATCGTTTTAAAAATGTAGTCTTTATAGTGAAATGTCATAATTTCAAACAAACAAAACAGTTCGCAGTAAATAATAAATTTAAATTTGATACAAGGTAATTAAATCCAAATGCATATCGCCGTAATGTAAAAGTGCAAGACATGTTAATATTATTATTGTCATTATTCTTTATTTCAAACCCCTGTACTATTAAGGATAAAAATACGTATATATTAAACATAAAAGAAAAAATCTCATTATAACACAATATAACTTCCCAAAAATATAATTAGTATATCCTAAAATACGGAACATTACCTGAAGATATTCATAAAGCGCAAACCTACATGTTTAACTTCGTGATTTTGGAAACTAAAAAGCTAAAAATTACCCGTAAAGTGCCAAAAAATAGTTTAAAGTGTAGAGTTGCCGGCATTGTATAAGACGAATACTGTTATCACAATTTAATATTGCATTTAAATAACGGTTTATTATATTATGGGTAACCGTAAGGACGAATAAATCAATGGTTTTCTTATTTTTACTAGCTGGGGAACTAGAAACCATTGAGGCCTTCTTATGAGACACTCTATTCTATCAATTTGACATTAGTAGAGTGTATGTCACTTGATAGTACACGGTTTATACTTACTAGTTCAAGGAATACCGGGTATAATATAAACCGATGTGTCAGTTTCTTATGGTTGAGCCTTTTATGATATTAGTGACACGTTACTAACCGCTAATATCCAGATATCGGGGTAAAAGGATTTCTAGATACTAGTTTACTGTGGACGATATCTGTTGGTGTGAGCGGAGCTTGCTTCGAGCAATGTTTAAGATTTTTAGATTAATCACGAGAAAGTTCTTCCCCTATTCGTTTTGACTGGAAGAGTCCAGAAATAAGCCAGCGTACCCTTCTTCCAAGGTGACATGAGTGATATACAGATCCCGCTGTTCCTCCTTGTGGGATCTCGATAGAGGACGGCTCCTACCATCAAACGTGTCTATCCTGAAAATATTATCACTCACGGAGCAAATCCAAAAGTTCTTTTAGGACTAAGTGTAATGAGGAGGATTTCTTAGCTTCTTGTCCTAAGTGAAAAGAGTGAGTATTAGTACAAAATTCTGTGTATATATTAAGCATCGGAAAGATCGAGCATAAACGATGCTTTTTAAAAATTGTTGATGAGAGTAAGGATTTAGGTGTGAACTTTACACCAAACCGAGCCAATTAAATTAACAAATGGGCAGGCACTGTGTTATATAAATTTGCTATGCTGAAATATTTTTGATTTTAAGGTAGTCACGATTAATAAATGCACCTAGTTAAGTACTAAGCCATAGGCAACACTAATTTCACAGGCGGTGATCTCAATCTAAGTTGGGACTTTAGAGCTTTGTGTCTGTCTGGTGCGTGCTCCTATTCTGAGAACTTCTCTGAGAATTTACTTGATTTCGTTCGCTCAGAATAAGTTGTTCACTAACATAGCTTTGCATTATTCGACTGTTACATTATAAGTGCCATTATAAACTTACTAGTAACTTTTGATTCACTTAGGGTATATTATTCATTAACATAACATTGGATTATTTAATTGGTATTCTATAAGTCCTGTTATGAAAGTTATAGTTCTTTTTGAAGCGTTCATAATAAAGTCACTAACATAACTTTGGATTAGGCTACTCAACTTGGATTTTATAAATTCTAATATAAAAGTCCTGGTTAATATTTTGACGTATTTCTGTTGTAACGATGGGGTCATATTTTAACACACTTCCTTCGTATAATTTATAAATTTATAAATATAAACACCCTTATATTTAGATATAGGCTTCGCAGACGTTGAATGGATGAAAATAAAATAACTAATATATGTTGGTATGTAAACGAAGATTAAAAATAGTTAAATGTTGATATTATAGCTATTTTTTGAGGTTTAATTAATAGATTAAGCGAATCATATTATATTAATGTTCCAAAATAAAATTTTTTCTCAAGATATAATCCTATTTAAATAGTTTTTTTACATTTCCGTCTGAATCCCTAAACATTTTTTAAACAAAAGTTCTGATTTAAAAAATATACCTGTGATTTATGGCTACGATATCTTTATTACCGGTAAAATGCTTCGCGCGTGTGAGACAGGACATGAAGATCTTGCTGCAAGTAAAGCTTTACACAAGAGAGAGCATCACTCATTACAGTTTACTTGAACGTTTAGTTGAAGTCACTCTATGAGTCAGCATCCCGTTGATGACGTCATCTTTGAGCTTCTCTTTGAATAGCCTTCATTAGTGGACTAACTACAGCTTCTGGCGTCTACAGTTTTGTGCTTACATGTACTCGAAATGCTTCTTTCATCTTGAAAAAAGCAAACTTAGGTATTATGTACAGATTAATCTACCTATATGAGATTACACAACGTTTATTAGTAAAATAAATAATGAACAGTAACTTAGTTTTGGTACAAGGGATGAATTTATCTAGTGAAGAATGACCAAATATTATGTAATATTCTTTTGTAATTTAAAAAAACATATTTAAAATATAAATCGCAAGTCTATGTTGATTAAGTAATTAAAACCTTTTGCTATACCGATTCTGATATTGTCCTCTAATTTCCAATGTACAAAAATCACATTCATCGAAACGAACGATTTAAAAAAATATGTAGTCACTAGTAAACAATGTGACAGCAGATGTTCAGAAGCAGTACGGTTAGCTCTCCACCAGTCGGCACCCTTCTTTTATTATCCATTATCTTTTACCTGACTGCGTATCATAGTGATTTGAAGGCTTTTTAAAATGCTTTCTTGTTATAAAAGTCATGGTGGTTATACATTTTATGGGTTAATATTTTTGCCGACGAAAACAGTCTATGACACGTAGTTAGTTGTATAGAAATGTGGGACTTCAGTAGTGAGGATACTGCACTATGCTGTACATTAAGACTTGGAAGTTACATTCTGATGATCTAATTCTCATTTTCTTAATTAATTTTGTACTAATTTAAGATGTCGAAATAGGTTAATTTGAGATGAATAATTTGTGGAATGAAATAGGCTACATGATAATTTTTTTTGCTTTTCTTGATTAACTAATTCCTATGAAATATATTTATAACTCAGTGAGCAATAAAGCTAAAATACCCAGAGTTTAAATTGTACTACGAGCCAATCTGATAATACCGAGCCACACCTCTGATCATATCTGTAATCTGATAAAAATCTACTAGTTAACTAGATATGTCAGTCCTGACTAATAGAATATATGTTTATTGGAAACTACACCTGAATATACAGACATAAACAGAGCGATTTAATTGAACATAATTGATCAGATGTACTGGGCTTCCAAGAAAATAAACTGCTACTTTGTGCTACGAGTTTCATTTACATTCTGACATGATGGCTTGATTCAAATTCATAATAAGAGAAGAGTGATTATAAAAGCTACCTTAATCTCAATAACTAAATTTCTTGTTACATCACCTTTGACAAACACGTTGCAAAAGGCTTTAAAACCATAGGTTTTTGTTTAGAAATTTTTCAAAACTTTAAATTTGCCTGCTGTGTTGTTTTGTAAACTATTATTTACTTCCCATGACATGACCAATGAAAACTATGGATTTCCATAAAAAAAGAAAAGGTTTATTATAAAGACTATAAGAATTGATAAATTTTTTACAGATTTAGAGAGAATGTTGCAGGAGTGCTCCACGTTTCACCTTACAGGCCTTGATAAGGTTGCATGAAAAATTTCCAAAACCAAGTCTGCACGTGTTATTTTATATGTGCACATGGTGTACGATCGTATTTAGTTTGTAAAAAAAAAAATTTTTTTTTCTGTGATTTTCTCGCTACCATCAAGGTTACCTGTAAGATCTATGTACAACGGTTTGCTAACGCTCAGCCAAACCCTATAGAGTGATATGAACCATTTTCGAACATGATTTAACCTATATAGAAACGAAGCTCCATACAAAATATTAAGTTCATAAGTCAGTTCCTTCTTGAGGTATCGTTCGGACAGGAAATAGGTCAGACAAAAATGAATTTTTTTAATCTTATTAATCATATTTTATACATATTTAATTTTAATTTTCATAAAAGGTTTGAAACATCAGTTAAACTAAGTGGCTCAAACGATTTCTCAAAAAATAATTTCCAGAATTAACTGCAAGTGTTAAAGTGTGAAAAAATATTTAGAATATAAGGGAAGAACACTCCTACGTTAAGTAGGGAATGTTTAGTTATATTGCTCCTAACTCTGTAGTAAACTATTCATCAAATACCAAAAAATTACATGTATAAATCATTAGATAACTTTGCATAATGAAATATAACATTTAATACGGAAAGGGAGTTTCGGTAAGTCAAGGTATCAAAGAAGCTATATAAGTAAAAAAAAAAAACCAGCTATCCACCTATTCGAGGATATACACCCATTGTATGTATTATCGAGAGACTTTTTTGAAACCTCATATCCCTACTGCAATAAGTCTAAACATTTACAAGATTATCTTAGTGAAGGATCGATCACCAAATTTTACATATAAATTTTAGGGGTTGGTCTCAAGTTAAAGAGTGAGCTCGACCAAAGGCAAGAAGTCTAAATTAATGAATTATAAGCAACAGCATTGCTCAGAAAGAGTATTAATCTTAATATTTGCTCAGAACGCTCTTCTGGATGTTCTAGATTGTCAAAGTAAGTTTTCATTTTCATCAATCTGTCATCAATCTATACTACAAAATAGGTATAATCGTTTATAAATAGGGTTTTTTAGGAAGCCAATTGTGTGTTACCATTGGCCAGTCCCAATGTCTCTATGGTCTCTTAACCCCTAATATAGAGTATATAGAGTTTTAAAAATGCCTATGAGTAACTTTCGATGGAGTACACTTAATGGAAACAAAATTAAAATATAAATTTAATAGTGAGATATCCTTTACTTCCAATATAATACTAAAATCTTAAATTTACAGGTGTAATAAGTAATATAAGTATTCATACATAGGCTGTACACGTTACAATTTTGTTATTTCTCTACCAATTAAAAACATATTAGCAAACGATCCAATTACTTCTATTTTTCTCTAATTCTGGTGGTCAATGGATGCTATATTATGTAAATAAAAATTTACAGGTAATAGCCCGATTTAATTTTCATAAAGATGAATAAAAAAGTACTTGCTCCACCGGGATTCGAACTCGGATCTCTCACTTGCCGGGCGGGCGAGTTACCAGTACACCGCACAGGTTGTGCTTTTTTACGATTCAATTATTTTTTTTATATTATTATTTATTAATAGAATATAGTACACCAAATCTGCAATGTTTAAATTAATATAAATCTATTAAGATTATTTTAACATCTTAATTGGAATATTTATAGAACATTCACTGTTATGTAAATGTCACTGCTCGGAGAGAACGTTACAAAGAACTCATTATTGCCGACGACAAGGGAGCTACAACAGAGAGCTATGTATCCCTGGGCTGACATTCGCTATAATTGTGTAATTGGAACCCCTATTGATCCCTTTTTTATCTCCAAACGATAATATAATTTTAAAACTAATAAAAAATACGTAGTTTATAATCATTTAGAAATTTTAGGGTTGGTATTTTTATAACCCCCTCTCCCCCCAAAGTAACATCATACCGGTCAAAAACCGTATATTTTAAAATGTTCGTAGTATGTGCCAGTGCAGATTGAAAAGTAAGAGATTTTTTGTTAAATATGTTTGTCTTACTATGAACATAAAAGTAAAAATACATGGAAAAGTTCAAAACAAATGATTAAAGGAAAGGTCGGGGAAGCGGTGGCACCTACAATAAAGAAGTTAATCCACCTTATTTAAAACCTTGGAGTAGGTGGATGATCCACACGATCCAAAATAACTTCTCATTGTATTGAAACAAATATAAACAAGTAATTTAGCTACTGCAGAGAACAATATTCTTAATTCTTCTAGGATTTCGGCATGTTATACCAAACGCTTTGGCTTCAGCACAAAGTTATCTTGTTCGATAAAAGATGATGCTCTTTGGCTGCAGTGGGTCAGAGATAACCTATTAACTAATTATCTTGATGCTCAGATATCATTGTCGTAAAAGCAAGGAATTGAGCGAATGAAATGCGTTTACTTTGGGAATCAATGACATAGATCGGTAGTTTATAACGTCATATCGGGTAGTCGGTACCGTCCCTTACCAATACCGCACAACTGTTCTTGAACCCCAGTCCAACCACCGTTTTGTATATATAGCTCATGATGCTGATATCACCGTTACATAATTAGCAATCACCGATACACAGACGAAAGAGAATGATAAAAGATGCTGCCCTACAGTATTCTTGAAAGGAGACGGTTACTTTCAATATGAAAAGAGTAAAAATAACCCTAACACGGACATCTAAAGGAAGGAGAATTCATCAAGGGTTTTGGAATATTTGAATCTCTTTGTGTTTAAAATCGTTCGTCGAACTATAATATTTGTGGCCACCACTTTCTTTCGTGATACTTCGTAAAGAGCTGTAGTAGCTCATCGAATCCAATAAAATATACTATAGTATATGTAGTATATAATAAATATACTATAGTATTCATAGTCATGTAATTCGTAGGAAAACAAATTATCATTCAGGGATTATATAATTAAATTAAGATGAGTGCTATAAGCATTTAATGAAGAACGAAAATACGGGTCTTACATTTATTCAAAATAATCTTTAAAAATTTATTCATAAGTAATTGCAGCCCATTGTACTTTGACCATGCTCTGGTTAAATTTTAATTTTAATTATACATTTGACATTATATACTTCTTATACCATTAGTAAAAGATTTAAAAACTGAAAATTAAAACAAAGCTTTATTACTATAAGTGTATTGAAATATTTAGCTTAGAATAGAATAAATTATTACGAGTATTGTACTTATAATTTTCGCTAACGGTCACTAAATATAGAACAAAGCAAACATAAAGTAAGTTTCATCAATGTTAAATTGGTAATTATAAGTTTATTTTATATTTACCGAATAGTGAAATTCAGCTGTAAGATGGAACATGGCAGCAGAAGTTTGATAAAAATTCAATTGCAGGAGCCCGCATCAATCAGCCTCGACCTCCAGGCTGGTTATCCATCAACCTGCAGACCTCACGTAGCAGTATAACACATGTCCATGTCTGTCAGTTACCCTTACTTAGTTTAAAAAAAAAAAACTGAACTATGAATATTTGAAACGTAACGTTAATATTTTAATACAATTGAAAGGTTTAAAATTGAAATATATTATATTAAGAGTGCAAACCAGGTTGAGGAAAATGTCACGTGAATAAACTTAAAGACGGTACACGAGAAAATGTAGAATGCCATTTTTAAATTTCTGTACTAATAATATATCTTAGTGGTAAAATTAACTATTACATGGTATAGTGCTATATACTCTACTGGACTCACTTTACTGATTAATGAGTGTTGCCATAAAAAATAAAGTTTTTTTATGATTTTTATAATACGAATGTTGTGCCGTATTCTCCCGTTTAGCTCAATATACATTTAAACCAAAATAATGTACTATATTCTTAATTAATCGTAATACAAAGTCATTTGAAATTAATATAACTGTATCTTCAATGGAGGAATTAAATTGAAAAATTAAAGTAACTTGATTTTTAGAAGAGTTTAAGAAAGATGTAACAGTTTAACAATTCTTCTAGTGCAGAATATAAAATTCATTAACACAATGAGTTGGAAGGGAGAGGTAGGTGAGATGGCCAGGTGTCACTGACCAAGATGATTTAACAAAAGAAACATGCAAGTTCGTCGACTAGGATCAGTCGCCAGTCTGACTCATCTAACGGCCCCATCTAATCGAACACAAGAAACAAGTTTTTGCCTGATTCCAACAAAGGGTCCTGTCATGGACCAATTACAGCTAAAATATTATTCTTCTGTACATTATTTCAAATGTGACCACCTGTGAAGATACGAGAAAGGCATACTTCATATATATATATATATATATATATATATATATATATATACTTTATATATATGAAGTATGCCTTTCTTATATATATTAGAGGTGAATGGAAAAAAACATAAGTTTGAGTTTAATGTTCAAAGTTCATTGATTTTTAGGATCAGTTTAGTGATATACGAGTAGAATAATTGAACTGTATCTACGTCCTAAATAAGACACTTAAAATCACCCAGAAAAAGTTATACTACCGTTGTACAACTATTTTACACCGTTCAATAGTTTATGTTAGTTGCACTAAAGTTATAAAATAACAGTGTAGCAAATATGCTTAAAGGAGAATGTACGATACTACTTCTGAGAGAGAGTATGTTTAGAGGACCTCCATCGTTTAATAATTCACATAAAACATAATCCTGCAGTATTTTTGTTGAGATTGTATCATAAAACCAAATTTAATAATATTACAATTCTGACCCTAGTTGTTAAGAGGCATGTGAATTATACGTACTGCCACTCGCAATCGTCCAAACGTTGAATCACGGTTACAAATTACTACTTATAACCCCCCTTCTAATGTTTTACAAGTTATTTTACTGACATTAATTACGGATTGGTAAAGGATTAGATCGAACCCTCATGTTTTATATTTTGTATTCCAAAATTTCCTAAAAAACTGAGTAGAATGGAATAATGAAATGTAGTTAAACAGTATAACACAAAATTTTGAACACACTTCCTTGAAAGAACAATTTCAAATCCTTTTAGGATTTGAAATTAAATAAATGTAAATGATTTATTGATTAAAACTCAGGATCTTCCAGACCAAGGATTTATATAGGTCTTATATCCAGAAACAGTTACCTATGATACCTAAGCTAAACCCTATCATACATATCGGGTGAGGTTTGTACCGCTAGCGTTGATTTACTTCATGATTATGTTCCTTCATTATTCCAATATGAAGATGATAGTGAGATTTCACTCTCAGAGTATCACTAAAAGTGTTGGAATGTTTTACTGTCTATGTCTTCAGACCAAACCGAGCTATAGACTTTAGATTCTGCTTGTAGCTTCATTGGCAGAATTTTACAGTTTATAACATAAAACAAATGTTATTATACGAACCCCTTAAGTTAAGGCAGTATAATATAAATCTTTTGAGGGCATTATACTAAACGGGTACATTGACATTTTTTTACCAACGATAATTACCCTAATGGAATTCAATAATTGTATTTGAGATTTAAAATGTATTTACATTTGAATTCATTACTACCTAAATTAAAGCTTAATCACAGCATTTTGTTAATAACATTGCCATTTTTACCGTTGGCTAACCTAATGGTATAGTCTTATGAAGGAAACAGGATTTTTTCCGGACATTTGCCATCGGTCAAATATGTGAATTTTTTTATCCTGTTTCCTTCACAATATGTCCATCGTCAAAAACAAACTTCAAAGGTATAGTCTTATCAGAGTAAAAATAGTGAGTTTGTATCAATTAGTGCTTCAACTGAGTAACAAGTATTTCTGAATATTGCCTAATGTGTTAATTAGCTCTGATTCAAAATATTATTTAAGTTAGTTTAAGTTTCAAACGAACTTGAATAAAGATTACCTACTTCATTGGATGCGAAGTTATACGAAATTTTTACTAAATCGTCTCTACATGTTTTTGCTGTACTCTTAAGGATATCTATTCTTGCACACACACATTCACGTGACGGTATCCGGTAAGATAATTGTTGAAGCATCATTAGAGAGAACGTTATATTTCTAGATCAAACCCATTTAAAGATATATTCCCAAAAACCAAGCAAATGCAAATTCCCCAGGCTGGTGCCGTACAGCAATATCTATCTTCACTTTTGTTCCATCACAAAGAGAAGTGTATTTTTGTATTTTGCTTCCACTGAAGAACTGAATATTTAGTTGGAAATATGACGTTTTCAAAATAGTTCTTGGTTTTTTTTCTTTGAAGTAGAGCTAAATAGTAATTGTCGGTTTTTTAAACAGCATCAGAACTTAATTTTAGTTTAAGACTCAGACAACTTTTAGTGTACACTAACTCGGAGGATCGCTGTTGGATTTGTAATAAGACTTCGAGGTCTACACATACCAAACTAACTAATTTATTTTTTTGCGTGGATTTTGTCATCTCATTACATCCTTGCTATGTTGACTCATAAAACAGACTCCTAATACTGAGAACGACACTAAGAAGCCACCCTGATGTTGATAGGTAAATTAGAAATACACTTACCTTTAGCCAAGTCATTACACTCTTGTAAGGGTCGATGCCCCTAAGATCTACCAAATTATGGCCTTACCTGGTCAAACTGGTCCCGGCAAATATCCATCTCCTTATTGATAAAACTATCAAAGTGCGTAATTAAAATTGTCTCATATTGTGATAGTTGCGTTGAAAGCTAAGGTTCATTTTTTAGTGTAAATTCATAAGTTTTAATTATAATTGTAAGCTAGAAAAATTTGTTGCATTAATTGCATACAAACATACATATAGGCCTACAAATAAATGTTTCAATGTTTCGACAACCCTTGTTCGCTAACTGGTTAGTTTTCAGTCAGTAACAAGCAACAAAATAGACCTCTGTTTATGTTACGACATATTCCATCACGTTGTGACAATGTGACAGTGTGACGAGAGACTTGTGACAGCTCATGTTAACGACACCCCGCGTCACGTATCATACTACATCACGTCACATCAAGTTCTGGAATTTTGTAGCCATTCTTAAATATAAATAAATGTGTATTTTCTAAGAATCCGTAGTCATTATTTGTAAACCATGCAGGCTTGATAGTGCTTTACAGCCCAGAACGATATTATTGTTTATTTTACAAGTACTAACTGCTACGTTGTAAGTACATGTAACCTGCATTTAAACAACATTACAAGGTAGGTTTACTCTAAAATACATGTCTTGTAACAGGCTTTACTTGATTTGAATACAAAATTACAAGTTTATAGATAATTTAATGTGCTATGAATAGATGAACAGGCTGAAGAATCGGAAGAAAAATTTACAACTTCTAGTCAGACAGAAGATACACTTCGACACCCTAATGAGTAATAGGTGTTAATAACGCTCACTGAAATCCTGTGGAAGAATTTATACTTGTTTATATAGAACATGCATGAAAATTTAAGATTGTGAGATGAAATATTTTTGGTGATGTCATATGGATAGTTAGGCTACTTTTATCACATTTTTACTATGTCGCATATCATGTGATTCTACTCAGGTCACTTATTTACTTGGTGTTTTTTTGAGCTTTGATATTTATCCATGATACCAATGTATACTAGTTCGCTAAAACTGGGTCAAATACTAATGGGATATTGCCGTCATCAAATACGACGTTGCTTGTCATATCTCTTTCTTTATTAAGTTCCACGCAAAACATAATAGCCTAATTCTTTCGAGAGATATCGAACGGGAAAGAGATATACCACAAGATAGACAAACAGAAAATAAAACTGAAAATCAAAAGACATGGCAGAAGTGAACTAGTCTTATCGACCGATATATACCGATTAAATTATCGATTTTGCTCAGCCAAATATAATATGACGTACATCATAATTTTCCAGCCACTCAAGTGACCCACTAACAATAAGCCAATTGACTGTGAGTAACATCTCATCCTAAACAGCACTTTTACACAAAAACAATCAATGAGATTACGTTTAATTTTTAACCAAATAAGGTTTTGAACATGTGGATAACATTACTTTGTTAAGAATATCACTGTTACATAATGAACTAAAAACGACTTTAATGAGCATCATAGCAATACTTTTGCACTACAAAAAAACTAATTACACATATATTTTACACAGAGAAAATTCAACATTAACCACTAACTGATACGTATCACTTAACAATAGGTTACAACAATTAATAGTAGTATTACTAATTCATATTTTAAAGGTGTCGAAAGATCCTCAGAGCATATGTTATTTATAAATTTATAACATTAAAATACATTTGAATGTTATGAAAAATAAAACATTAATAATTAATTAAAGTTATAATATTTTATCTAAGTCAGTATACAGAGACAGATGTGTAGTAGTCTTAATTCAAGGGAGGAGCATGTGAAGGGGTGAGTAAGCAGAGAACCCTTGTTGTTTAATAATTCATGCCACTGCGGATAAACATGCACTGACGAAACCAGGAATCACCAAGAGTAGGTCTTTGTATTATCCGCTCTGCCACTTTAAATCCCAACATGTGTGGAGTTTGGTATCATGACTATAATAACTACTGCAATGGTATTACGTAACCACTACAAACTTTTTAATAATATTTTACGCCAAAACGAAATACACTTTTTTATACTATTAAATTTCCAGCTGCAATCCTTTTTCCACCCTTTTTGAAGATATATAAGGAATATAGAACCTTTCCTAAGAAATCACTCTCTGTCGTGTTAAAACAAAAAATAGGAATTTAAGGGTTCATTGGAAAATAACCGGTTAAAAACACTAATCCCTGACTTTTCTGACAACTCTTTGCACTGATCGAGTAATTAGAAAAGTTAGCAATATTTAAAGGGGTTTCTATCATTATGTTTGCTATAACACGACTCAATGTTTCGATAGCTTTTATCTACTTTCTTCATGATTGTTAAAACCTAAACATGAAGTTAATTAGACTAAAAATTTTACAATTCAAATATCATGGAAATTAACACATTGAAAGATAAAAAGTGGCACGATAAGGTCGTAAGCTTATACAACTTCTGATTCTCCATCTTTTAACTAAAAGCATGCAACACCGTATATGCACATCGCCAATTCCAAAATAAGAGAAGATATTTATCAAACGAGGGACAGCTACCAACTGTAGAGAGATCCGAAAGTTTCACAAAATCTCTCTCCATAACTTTTTGATTATATAAATATATATATATATATATATATATATATATATATATATATATATATATATATATATCATATGGGGGTCAAAGGCAGCTATCCATAAATAAATAAATTAAAAATAAAATTATTAAAAAGTACGTAAGAACAACTTTTTAATTAATTTAAGTGCACTTAATTTTCTTATTTAAAAATTCATTAATTATATTCGTTAAGGTAGATAGATAGGAGATTAATTTCTCTAATCGCTTTTAAATCAATTTATTAATTAGCAGTTCATTAATTTGGACTTAAAATAACAATCCTTGCACGTGTAAGATATTTAAATTTAATTCCCAAAAGCTTACACAACCACATATGTTTTAAAATGTTTTGTCAAGAAAAGTGCTTTTTCTTCAAATAAAATAATCATTATTATCATTAAATTTTCTTAAAAAAAATAAAGTTGGACTAAAAATTAAATTTGTTATTGTTCCAAAAAGAATAACATTTAGAAAATAATTAAAATAAAATTTACTTTTCTCTGTTATAAACCCGGCCAAATAAACTGAACTAAAAACTTCCTGATACTTTCTTCGTACCACTGATATGCCTTTTACTGTTGGTACAGACTCTAAATTCAAACTGTAATTGAACTATATTTTACTGCAAAATATTTATTACAATCTTTATATATTAAAGGTCTAAAAATTATACTGACTGTTGAATGCTAAACGGCTATTGCAAGTAACATTTAAATAATATTAAAGTGTAAGATTTTTATCTGAATTATACTTGCAACGACATGTGCTCTACTGAAAACTTGCGTGATTATTAATTAAATGTTAATCGTCTTATTTCCTTTTTTTTATAAAATTATACGATATCCCTGTAAAAGATAGCTACCATTAGTTACCAGTAAAACTGCCATCTGAAATCGTAATTCGACTATAAAAGAGCTACTTACGCAAAGTCCCTCACATATAGGTACAGGAAAGTATTAATAAGCAAACCACCACCTAAATTAACTCTAGAAAACTCGCGTGTCGTAGCTATTTATACCTCCCCTTCCAGTAAACCAGCTAACTAAAAACTAAGTCTTTGATTGCCCTCCAACTATTCAATCACAAGGTATAGAAAACAAATTAATCTTCAAATTACCCCTATTGTAATCACGTTAGCAAACTAGACTACCAGAAAAACCTGCTATCTCCATGTATCATCCTACATCTGCAGACCCTTTCTTGAGAAATTCCATAATTTACCTACACTTTGCCATCATGAATTAAATTTTAAAATATTTTCGCACACATATTCCCCCATAAATGTTTAGTAAAAATATTTTAAATTGCCTATGTAGTAAATTCTACATTTCTCCCCTCTTTGTTTTGTAAGTTAGAAATTTAAAATCACCATTTCGAAAGGAAACTCCAATTTAATAACCTATCCTTAACAATTCATTATGCAAATACTAAGATAATAAAATGGAAGTGTTTTTGTGTGTGTGAGTGTTGAAGACTGTTGTCTATTACCTGATGTTCCAATTCCACGTCCTTACCATATAACAACTCTACTCTAACCACTACAATGTCTGGAGCGATAATCAGTTGACTCTTGTCCACTAGTTATCGATTGTCCCAGAACCGTTGATAAGGCCCAGGTCCAGGTCCTGTCGACTGTAGCTCGCCGCCGACAGTGTGCCTATGCCGTGTCCCGCTGTATATTGTGCCGTTTACTGCTGTTTATTGTGCCGTATCCCGCTGTATATTGTGCCGTGTCCCGCTGTATATTGTGCCGTTTACTGCTGTATATTGTGCCGTATCCCGCTGTATACAGTATTCTGCCGTATCCCGCTGTATATTGTGCCGTGTACCGCGTCTATCTCGCGTCGTGACACCAGTGCAGTGATCGTGTTGGGCATGAAACATTTATCTCAAGGAAATCAGTACTGAAGAGGACAATTCTTTTAATTCATTGCCTAACCAGAGTTCAAAGATTGTGAAATAATTTTTATTCACATCAACATGAATGATTTAATCATCTATTATAAGTTAATAAATGTAAATTGGTTTTTGACCGTTGGAAGGAAATAAATAAATAAACGTGACCAACACTATTAAAATATATACTGTAATATATAACACAGTCGGGTTTATATCTCTAAACAAATATTGATCTCATTGGAACACAATATTATTATGCAAATATTAAACTATTTTCGTGAGCCCCATATTCCTTTTCATTCACGAATCCCTCTGATGTTATTTATTTCAAATTATTTCCTGTAATAAAAACACAATAATACCAAATACTCGGGTCTTGGCTTTATAACTTGATATTCATGAGTTCATACATAATTTATCAAATAAAATTATTTTATTCTATCCTGGAAAACATTTCCTGAAAGAAGAATTAATTGTCCATTTTGCTACGAGTAAACTGTAGACATTATATTATACTTATTTCAAGTCCTGGACATTGTCTAAATCATTACTTTGTCTAAATCATTTGTAAGCTACACTATATAACTAAAATCAGATATTACCACCACAATTTTAAATAATACTTCATATTCATTCTGTAATTTAAGTTTGAGTCCTTGAATTTAACAAAATAAAATACTCTATCTTTAAACACTTTATGATTCCGATTTTATCCCTTTAATTTAGAATTTCGATTATGGTGCTTCCTAAAATGTAGAAATCCATCAGCCAATTGTTTACGCACGTTAAAGCCAAGTTTTTTTATTAAACATTTCACTAAGTTCCCATTTAAACACTAATTCATTACATGGTTTGAAATTTGAGTAAAAACCTTGAGTTTTCCGTCACACTATTTACACCCTCTAAATGTCTTACGTATATTGTCCTCAACTAATTTTCGGAGTGCAATCAACCAATGAGAAGTTTTTCACTGCCATCATGATGTCGTCGTCGTGGAACGAAATCTTGTGCAGCGGTCCAACAATATCGATCTGTTTGTAACTGCTCCGGATTACGTCGAAGTTGGTATGTGAGTTTTTTTCATCTCAATCACATCGTACATTAAAATTTTATAACTTTGTTGATCAAATTAATTTCACTCAGGATGGTTAAATACTTCAAAACAATAACCTTTTTTATGTTTATATGTCAAACTGTTAAAAAACATTTAAATAATAGAATGTATAAACTGTTTGCAAGATGGACTTTGTTACAAACAGATTTATTTAAATATATTTACATAAATACTATTAAATTCGTTTATTATTACAGGAAATTAAATTAAAAATTGTAAAAGCTTTAATGCATTTGCCTTGTTTACATTTACACTAGTATGGCATTAATGACCTTTTAATATGAGATAGCAATAATGCGTAATTTAAATTTACGCAATATATCTGATGATTTTGAATTGTGCAAGAAACTTTACTCCTACATTGGCAAGGCTGATTGTTATTTAATGCCAAGTAAAATCAAATTTTCAAACTGAAACCCTTCTACTATTTGCCAGCGAGACATGCGTAGGGTTCATATTTTGAAAAGTCTGAAGTGGTGTTTGGTTGAAAACATCACAACCCTGTTTCTTAAATCCCAAACGTTTTCTACTGGTGTTTTGTAAACATTAGTGTAAGGACTTCATTAAAATTTTGAGGACCTTTTACTATAGGATGGGAAAGAGAGAGCAATATTTTGTTCTCACCGTTCTTAAGTTTGTTTATACTCTTCAAAATGAGGGGTCATTTGAGAGGGGTTTACATTTGAAACTTTTGAGTTGCCCTCAAATCCCGCATTTTTGGGGCAAAAAAAGTTTTAAATTATAAAATTGAAACTTCCTTTTCACATTGCACCACTTTCCAAAGGGACATATCTTTATAAAACTTTTTTTAAATAGTGGGGGTCCTACTCTTAATTCACCCTGTATAGTGAATCCACATGAAGCTTTTTTTAATTTTCAAAGCACTTAGAGTTTTGAACATCCTGAATTAACTGATCTATGAATAAGTAGGAACTCTAACAAGTATTACAGTTATCGGTGTTGGATAACTGAATTGAATTATTCGTATGTTTGTATTAAGAACTTCACGTTAGTATTATAGCTATAAAGTATTATTGTTTAATAAAACGAAGATACATTTTACAAAATAA
Organism: Homalodisca vitripennis; assembly: GCF_021130785.1. NCBI lineage: Eukaryota > Metazoa > Arthropoda > Insecta > Hemiptera > Cicadellidae > Homalodisca > Homalodisca vitripennis. Next base: position 10,883,825 of record NC_060209.1, on the reverse strand, counting down.
TAATTTCTTAACCACCTAAACACAAACGCAAAGACTACGAATATGCTATTAACTATAAACATCTGGTTATTGGTAGACCATGATATATATGTTAAGAAATCTGTTAAGTCAAAAGGAAAATCGATAATAGGTGTAGTACAACAAAAGTGTTTACTATTAAATTTACTGGAGTTGCCGGATACATAGTTGTCAATCGTCTTATTCATCCACATGGCACTTAATCTGCTTGAAAATCTTTTTATGTTTAGCTGTCATCCAGACTATGTTAGCAATATTTGACTGTAAATGCTTAGGTAAATTTACTGGAGTTGCCGGATCCATAGTTGTCAATCGTCTTATTCATCCACATGGCACTTAATCTGCTTGAAAATCTTTTTATGTTTAGCTGTCATCCAGACTATGTTAGCAATATTTGACTGTAAATGCTTAGGTAAATCTGGAGTTGCCGGATACATAGTTGTCAATCGTCTTATTCATCCACATGGCACTTAATCTGCTTGAAAATCTTTTTATGTTTAGCTGTCATCCAGACTATGTTAGCAATATTTGACTGTAAATGCTTAGGTAAATTTACTGGAGTTGCCGGATACATAGTTGTCAATCGTCTTATTCATCCACATGGCACTTAATCTGCTTGAAAATCTTTTTATGTTTAGCTGTCATCCAGACTATGTTAGCAATATTTGACTGTAAATGCTTAGGTAAATTTACTGGAGTTGCCGGATACATAGTTGTCAATCGTCTTATTCATCCACATGGCACTTAATCTGCTTGAAAATCTTTTTATGTTTAGCTGTCATCCAGACTATGTTAGCAATATTTGACTGTAAATGCTTAGGTAAATTTACTGGAGTTGCCGGATACATAGTTGTCAATCGTCTTATTCATCCACATGGCACTTAATCTGCTTGAAAATCTTTTTATGATTAGCTGTCATCCAGAGTATGTTAGCAATATTTGACTGTAAATGCTTAGGTAAATTTACTGGAGTTGCCGGATACATAGTTGTCAATCGTCTTATTCATCCACATGGCACTTAATCTGCTTGAAAATCTTTTTATGATTAGCTGTCATCCAGAGTATGTTAGCAATATTTGACTGTAAATGCTTAGGTAAATTTACTGGAGTTGCCGGATACATAGTTGTCAATCGTCTTATTCATCCACATGGCACTTAATCTGCTTGAAAATCTTTTTATGATTAGCTGTCATCCAGAGTATGTTAGCAATATTTGACTGTAAATGCTTAGGTAAATTTACTGGAGTTGCCGGATACATAGTTGTCAATCGTCTTATTCATCCACATGGCACTTAATCTGCTTGAAAATCTTTTTATGATTAGCTGTCATCCAGAGTATGTTAGCAATATTTGACTGTAAATGCTTAGGTACAACGCAAAAAGAAATGTTACACAATGTATTGTCTAATCGAGCATTTGAATTCTGTTCTTACCTGTTGATTAATTTATTATACTGCCCGACGTACTTTCATAAAAATACATTTCATACATATGTAATTTGCATATTTATATTTACATATAGTTGCGTAGCTACAAAGTGTTTATACTAATGTACGTAAATCTGTAAACTGAGTCATACAATGAGGGAAACATAATTTGTAAATGAAGACTGCTGTTATAAAAATTAATCCACAGAAAATCTCGAGTGGAGGTTTTTAAATAGTGCTCGTTAATAAGGGTAATTAGCGAAGATTATCTCCTTTTGTGCTGTTTGTGTTTTCATCCACTTGAATAATATTTAATGAAGGCGAGGCTCAGGGCTGCCATTGAGGAGATGATGTTACTTGTTCTCGTGCTGGGATCTGTTTATCACAGGAAGTACACAATTTTTCTTCGTATAAATAAAGATCAGAGTTAGACATAATATCATAATATTTCAAGATACATAGTAAAACATCACTAAATATACTATGTTAAAGATAGAAATTAAAAACTAAATGTAATCAACCAAAGTAATAATGTAGAGGAACACTGGTATACCACATGGTATTAGGTAAAAAAGCCCAAGTGTTGAAAACCAACAGTTTTATTTGTGTTTCTTAAAGTTAAGAGAAATTTTTAAATATGTTGCTATTCAAATGTGTTACTTTAGATAAATATGTTCTTCAAAACAGTAATTACCACAGAACATTTATTATACAGAATTATCTCAGGATCTATCAGGGTTAATTGTGAGACAGACCTTATGGCCGTAAATTCCCTTTTTAGATACAAATCAAGTCATTTGTCTTTTATTATGAATTATTTATGTAAAAATAGTCTATTTTTAATCATTTTAAGGTAATAAATTTGTTTAGTTAACTTCCATAGTAACAGCTTTCTTTAAGTACCATAAACTAACTTCACTTATCCTTTCTTTGGAAATTACATATTTAATTTACCTATGCATTAACGTTCCACTTATATTCAAAAATATATTTGTGTATATTTTCTTCCATAATGACTTAGTAATAAAAGTAATAAAAAAAGATGTAGCAGAAGCTGCAGACGTGCTATTTAATATTTATAGCAATGTTGATATATTACAATCCATTTTATTAGAATTACGAAAATTATATAAATATGTGTTTTCCATCTAAACACTTAATAAACTTGTAGAGTTGCACTATGGATCAACAACAATCAGGTGATTGCTCCCAATTGGGCAAGATAGTTTTTAATTTGACATCACCTTCTTCTTCCTTCTCTGTAGACTAGAGGATACAGTCATGGCTCTCTAATTGAGATGTCACGGGTTCAAGTCCCGAGGAGTTCCATCAGATAGAGATAACAGCAAAAGTGAAAGGTTTGATAATTGATAATCATCTCAAAGATTAAAATGTTGAGTAAATCTGATAGGAGTTTTATTAAGAAAATTTAAAACCATTGATCTACTTCAGGGTAAATAAGACGAGTTAAATAAGATATACCTGTAAATGTAGTCAAGTGAAGCCGTGAACCATTTGGAGTGATGAAACTGAATTCGGAGAGACTGGTATAATAAGAAAAAATCACGATCTTGTTATTTAGTCAAGAGATGAATAACAAGTCTCTGAACAAAGTCAAATTGACAAGTTTACACCACTTGTAAACTTGTTGAGTGAAATGCCACTTAAGTACACAAGTTTACGATGGTTTCAACTGCCTTGTCAAATCTGCAAAGTTTCTCTACACTTTGTCAACAAAAGGTTGTTGATAAACAGTGCATCACCACACCTGGTACCAAAGTGTTGTATATTGCTGGAGCTTAATTTCAAAAACTTTGTCAATAAAATGCGTTCAAATTATAGTAAATAAACTTTCAAAATTGAAAGAGCTACCAAAAGATTTTCATATAGAAATGAGTAGAAGAGGAATTCAACTACTTACTTCCTACTGTATTCAAAATATAATTGTAAATATTACCAATGTCTCTTTTCAAATAAAAGAAAAACCTAGATTATTCAATGGCAAAAACACCGAATGTGCTTGAAAATAGAGTTAAGAATAATCCACATGACAAGAATTGTTGCACGAGTAGATAGAGTTGTAGTATGCACTTAGGATCTTATTTTTTACTAACTAAAGAGGTTTCAATTTTACAAGAAAACACCAATTTCATGAAATTCTACTATAACAAGCGAAATTGAAATTCTATGGTATCCAGTAGCACAAAGTAAAACTTTAAACGTTAGAAAAGAACCTTTACTTCACTAAAACAAATCAAGTAAGGTTAAACCTTTTCTCTGGAGAAATCAGACCGAACAAACACTTTTAAATGTGCAGTGGATTTTAGAACACGTTCTTAGCCCATTATAATTTGAGCGGCCCTCAGGTCTATAAGAATGTACTTGGCACTCTTTTGATTCATGGTTAGTTATTATTATTTAATAGCTTATAGCTGTTAAATCTTCTAATAAACGTAACTAATCCGTAATTTTAAATTCCGATTTAAAATTTAGTATACAGGAAGGTCTGTTAATATTTATGGTACAGTTATATGTTGCAATTGTATTATACACTGTTCAACTCTTAAAGTAAAATATTAACATTTTGGGTGTATTTATTGGTTGCTTTTCTATTTTTTTATCCATCTGCATTACTCAGTATAAGTAACACAAACTTATTCCAATAAATTACTTAGAAACTCGATGATTATGCAATTTGGTTACACTACATTAACAAACATATACTCTTTAATTAATTGTAATTAAAAATTCAGGTTTTTATTTTCGCAGGTAAAGTATTTTTTATTACAAACATGGTTAGTTATAGTATAATTATTGTGTATGATTTCGAAAAGGTACTGTAACAGAACGTTTACATACTTGTTTCTGCAATTAACATAGGTTGAATTTTGACTATTGTTTTATAGTAATAATGTTGAAGCTAAATATTATAAAAGTTATTGTTTCGATTTTGTGCTCCTGTTACAAAAAAAATCAATGTACGAATCTGTTATAAGTTTCACATAAACACTAAAAAACTGTTCCACACATGTACTAATTTCCGTTTCTAATTTATCATATAACTCCTATATATTACTCATAAGTTCTCTCACTAAGAAAACTAACATACCTTGTCATTACAAATTTTCTCCCTGGTGCAGTATAGTGCTGCAGAATTGTTTTGAACTGTTAAATAAAACAACATGAAATGTTTTACGGAATTTAAAATGGCAATATCTCCATATATAATTATATATATAAGTATATATATATATATATATATATATATATATTGTAACTGGAAAATGAAATTCATAATGTTGTCTTGCAATCTCACAGTGTTTTTCAGAAATATTATTTGTAGCAATAAAATGCCTGGTGGAGCTTAACAAAATTCTGAATAACGTAATCATGAAGCAAAATAAATGTTCTTTCCTTCACATTCTTTTAAAAAGGAATAATTTTCTTAAAAATAAAAATTACTTCGGATTGTATTTATAAATAAAACAATGTAGACATACCATTAATTTTTCACAGTTGTTGCAAGTGTTATACGTGTTAATAAGGAAATCTATATGCATGCTGTAGTTGAAGAATCAAATTTTACTTCTACATTAAACGTCACGGGTTTAAGATAACGAGAAGGAAACAAAATTATTTTGGAGCTTTTAGAAACTCGATATCCGATAAAGTTTACAAAGTTAATTCACCAACTTTATATCTTTCGCGTGCGTTGAATGTTTAATTTTTTCTTGTCTTGCATGTACATCATTGTAAACAGGATGAGACATGAATGCACTGCACTCTATAGACCGTGTATTAAATTCTTATATACTTAATGAGTCAAAGTTATTATAATACGTTATGTTTTTTCTGTTTTAGAAGATTAGAAGACTTATCTGTTTCTCAATGGAGCATAATTACATAAATAGTTGGTTTTGTCAATAATATGTTACTTGTATCATATTCAGAGCATTATTATACTTGCTTCTACTAGTATTGTATTGAAAACAAATCTAAATCATAAGCTTGAGATATTGGTTGGACAGTATTTTTATATTATGGATTCAGTACAACTATTTTTTCATTGATGAAATGAAATTATATAGCTACAGTACACATTGATATACGGCAACAATGTACGGTGTAGATCACAAGTGTCACGCATGCAAGCTTCACTGAAGTTCCATACAGAATTCCAAATATTTAGTTTTATAAATTATCGAGATATCCTGCGGAAAACATATAGGAGGAATCTTTGCTTCCTAGGTGAAATATAAAGCTTAAAAATATTATTTAGTCATTGAAATCTAACTTGTATAAGTTGATATGAAGTTTCAATCAAACTTTCAAGTCTGTTTCAATACATTCTTTGTCTGCGTTCTTCTTTTCTTGTTACGTTCCAAAAAGCACGCAATAATAATGCATCTAAAATTAATACGTACATGTAAGGGTAGATGCGGTGGACGCACGTTCCGGAACGAAGGTATTTAGATCAGCATTACAGATAACGCAGATTCAAATTATTTTGGGAACGTGGCGCGTTTTATCAGCAATGTCGTCTTTTTACTCTGCCAACTCTTTCTTCATTCTATTTATGATTCTCGCACAGGCGACAGGTCCAGAGGACGGTAAGAATAAGCTAAAAATTAGACCGGCCCCTCCAGTTCTATTTGGTTGGCCGATGAGTGCGGACCTATTGGGACCTCTATTCTGTAGTTCAGTTTTAATAAGTAGTGTTTCCTTTATACAAGAGTAAACAAAAGAGAGTAACGCACACATTTACAGTACTAATTGAACTCAGGCTGTTCCTGCACTGATTACGACACGCCCTTTTCACACGTTAAAATGTGGGTGATAATCTACGGAAAGAATTTCAAAGTATAATTAAGTGAATTTGGTACGTAAAAGAGAATTAAAGACAGTTAGTTAAAAAAATATACAAGCAAATTATATAATTTTATATATATATATATATATATAAAATTATATAATTTGCTTGTATATTTTTTTAACTAACTGTCTTTAATTCTCTTATAACAAATCTGTCTTATAAATTTGCTCCAACCATATATATATATATATATATATATGGTTGGAGCAAATTATAAGACAGATTTGTTCTGCTTAAAATTAAAAAAAATATCAATTTACATACTTACTACTAATTTCAAAATATGTTCCTAAAGTTCACATCTTGGCAAATATATAAAAACCCCATCATTTTCAAATGGGAATAAAACACATTTCACCCTCATATTAAGAGGTGGGTTATTTATTCCTCAGAATATAACTGGATTATTAAATTTTACAGATGTTGATCACGTAATATTTAAAACATTCCCCAATGTTTCCTTGTTTGGTTATTAAACAATGTAATATATCAGACTGGCATCTTGTTCAATTTGTATTTGTAATTTAAACTCAGTGGGTTATATATTCTAACTAAATATACTATTAAGTACAAGACCCAATTTTAAATCAGGCTTAAATAAATGTCAAAAATCATAAGAGTATAATAAGTCTTGAATGAAAAATAGTGAATTTGAGCTTAAAATTATACAACAGTGGTTTGATACAACAGTTTGTAAATAAACTTTGGCTTGAACAGAAAGTTTTGCATTATTACTCCCTTTCATACTTACTAATGTCTACTTATTGACTGCAATAAATAACCGTAAGATTGGCATTTTTTTTGCAACAGAGGGCCAGGTTTCCTAGGCCTGGTAGTTGCCTCTCAGCCATTCGGCTTATTGTGCACCCTCTCCCAGGTTTAAGCTGTATCAAATCCCAGGCCTTTACAAAACCATGAGATCTTCTGAACAATGCTTTCCTGTTCCAACCCCTCTTCCGTATGCATAAGAACACCTAGGATCTTGAGCGTTTGCTCTGTAATGCCAGACATTCAAATGACATGCTTGGCTGTTTCGTCACCCTCGCCACATTTCCTGCACAGTGTTTCCTGAACTGGAATACCTATTCTGTTCAGGTGACTTCGGAATATCCAATGACCTGTAATAAAACCAGTCACCTTTCGGATCTCCGTTCTACTCATTCTAAGGGCATCTGATGCAATGTTCCTTGATGGTCCCTTGAGCATCCGCTTTGCTTGTACATTCCCCTCAGTATTTCTCCAATGTTGTAGGTGTTTGTTAACCATCCACTTGGTAACTGATCTACGTGCTAAGTTATATGAGACCCCACACGTTGGTTCAGGACCGGTAAGAGGACAGTTGGCTTCCAAGTTAGCGCAACTGTCTGCCCCTTCATTACCTGTGATTCCTCTATGTCCAGGCACCCAAGTTAGAATAACTTTATTGGTTTTCGCCAGCAATTTCATGACCTTATGGCATTCCCAGACTGTCTTCGAATTACAGTCATGGTTGGCCAAGGCCTGCAGAGCAGCCCTGCTGTCCGAGTTAATGTAGATGGTTTTGCCTTTGTAGCCCCTTTCCACATTAACTCTTGCACATTCTGCAAGGGCTGTAACTTCAGCCTAAAAGACAGTTGCCAGTTTACCTAGGCTAAAGCTTAAGTTAACACTAGGTCTGACTCCCCAGACCCCTGCCCCAGTACCCTTCAGAGTCTTTGACCCGTCCGTGTACCAGGTTAGAGCCTTCTTCATGTAGTCAGGCTCACCTTTTGACCATTCCTTCCTTTCAACAATGTTGACTTGAAATGGTAAACCAACAACAATATTGGCCTTAATGATAGCAATTAATAATTAAAACTTTGCAACACGTTTTTAAAGATGTTATACACAAATACTGTGTATACTTCGTGGAACTTTTCGTTAAACAAGAATTGCTAAATCTAAAGTATTGTTATTCATGTGTTCTCCTAATCACGGAGTCAGATGTAAGCAAACAACCGCAGGCCCGACCTCCGTATATATTTGGGTTTCTCTGTTTGCGTGTCTCTATTCTGGGATTTGTAAATAAGTTTAATCAAAATTGTGACAGGTGAAGACCATTTTTTAATCATTTGTCTGCAATAATAAGAGTAAACAAGGTACTGCGTATGAAATTATTTTAGATTGTTCTTTATTTGATATTTTGCAATATTTTGAGTATTCTATTCTTTATTGTCTTATATGTTTTTTTTTCAAAATTATAGTCGTAATTCAAAACAACTTTACTTGAACATGGATCAAGCATTGTAGCATTAGTTTTGTTTGGATGGGTCCATTCATATAAAATAGACTAAGATCGTGGAGGGCTATCGATGGTCAGACAGCTTTTTACACAACCATTGCAGAACTTTTACGGTTAGATAAATCTGAACCAAAATTGGCGTTATCGTTGTACGAGAAATTACCAAGGAAAGGTTATAAATTGTTTGTAGCCAAGGAGATATGAGTCATGGAAAGAACATTTCGTAAAAGAATTGGGACGTTTTAGCTCTCTTTAGGGTCAACAATTCAAGAGAGACGTGGTTTTCCTAAAGAGGAGTACATTCTTATACTACAGGGATTTCAGTTTTCATATACTAAGAGCTGCCAAAGACAAAATCCACCCGGAATTCCTAGAGTCCAGCTTCTATCAATAGTCCCAGAGCCCAAGAGCATCTAGAGGCCAGAATTTCCCAGAGCATAAAAGCGTTCAGAGTCTGGAAATTTCTAGTTATTGATTAATTATGCACGCCATATTGGAATATCCTAATAAGATCAGGAGCTCCCTGAGACTTAACAGGGCAGTCACCAAATTTCCATAGCTCCTAGAAACTAGTTGGGAGTCTAAATACGAAATGCTGCAATAGTCCTGCATGTTCCTTGTATGTAAGTAAGTAATTTCTCGGCAATCTTAGTGACCTGTATAGGTCTGGCCAGTATAGGTTAGTTTCTTCCAGAGATTTGTTCAATCTAGGGCATTTCTGGAGCCAGGTGAATTAGTGTCTATAAGATTCAAAATGCTAGGTCTAATGGAATGGACTGGAAATCTAGCTGCATCTTGTGACTGGTGATACAAAGAGTTTGTCTACCTGGTTCACTGTGCAATAACTCTTAATTTCAAGTTCCTGAAGATTTGAAACTTAGTATATACTTAACTCTTTGTCCAAGGAAGAATGCTATTGGTTTTTAGGATAACAGGAAATCTGTCCGTCTGTCTATCTGTCAGGTCCTTCAAAACTCGTTTATTTTATTTCATGCATACTCCGTAAAATATTTGTACCTAACAAGGAGTTATTCTTTGTAAATACGGGTAAGTTCAAATATGCTATGCAGTTGAAGGCCACTACTGATTCTAATGTATTGTAATTGTAATGACTTGTACCAATTTCTTTAGAACTAATTTTATATTACAAATTAGAGTGTGCAACACGGCATTCATCTTTGTGGTAAAAACCTCATATGGGATCCTTAGATATCAAGAACCTAGGAACAAGTTACACAAAATCACAATGCAATCAAAATATATTTATTGTACTGTAAATAGACAATGTTTAAGCAGAAAAAAGTAAGTATAAAGTGAAAGCCCGTATCAATCACTTCAGTGTTCCGCCTGAATCAACCTCAACTGTGTCCTGGCTGCAATGTGGCGCTGCAGACAATTTCTGTTGACACTATAGTCGTACCCTGTGCGTAATATGAAAAAGATACCACACACTAAATATCATAAGGTTTTTTTACCTTTTTTAACTCATAGCTGTTAAAAAAAAACTGTGTTGTGTTTTATAACGTTTTTATAAAACCTAATAATCACGGTACACTTTTAAAACTTTTTAAAAACTAACAGGTACACGTAAGCTATTTCTATCTATAAAATAGGGACACCATGGGCACATTGTTTTTATATGACAATCTAAACACTCCTAGATAAGTGATAGTCACTGAAATATATTCTAGTCTTCTGATTTATTTAAGATTAGATAAGTATTATTATACAGCAGCGTTTTGAGGGGTTGAGTATATGAGTGTTTTTGGTGGTTGACAGTTTTAGTACCTATAAAATAACTTTAAAATTCTCATGGTAAATTTCATATTATTTACGAAGTATTTCATAATATTTAATTGGATAGCCCGTATGATTTCAGTGATCATTGAACTATTTTAGGTTATTTTGGAGAGAAATCATAAAGTCCTTTGATTTTCTGGTTATCCACTTATTATTTATTAAATGACACGTTAAGCTTATGTAATCTTGAAACGAAAATAGGATTTTAATGTTAGGATTTTTTTTATTGACTCACAATACATTTTTATATATTTTTCTTTTAATGTGTATGAACACTTCTGGTAAGAAAAAAAAATTTGTTTCCGGTGCTTTATTTGAGTTTCCTTATTTGCCACAATAAAAATGTACATAGGTTACGTAAGTCTGAAAGACACACCAAACAAAATGCATAGACTACAGGCCTTTGTAATTTACTTCCACTTTCTGCGCTTCAGGCATTCAGTCAGGACATCTCCAATGTATCCATTTTATTACGGATAGATAGATATTTTTTATAACTTATGTAATATATCAAAAAATAAAATTTTTTAATAATTTATTTTTAATTCTTCAGGACTTATAAAATATTATTTTTAGAACTCCATGCATGCACCCTTTCCTGATTTCCTTATGATCCTGATTAACAACTACGCAATCAGAGTATAAGAACAACACTAAGTAATATAAGTACATATCAACTGTTATTTTCGGACATAGTAGTTGAGTTACTATAAAGTAAGAACTTTTACAACTGAACAATTACTTACTAATACATTGTAGATCATGCATAGAAGTGAGCATCATCGTATTTGACATATTTATGAGGGATGTTTTTAAATTTTATATTGACTATTGTGTATTTTATGAAAAAAAAAAAAAAATCACTGATGTCTTAATAACATTGCTATCCGTTACTGTACACAAGACCAAAAAGGAGGATCGTTTTGGATTTGTACAGAGAAATGCTTTATATGTGGGACAGAAAATTATTCAGCTGAATTGAAGCAAAGGCATTTTACTCATATTCTTCCATAAAGTTGGTGAAAATACATGATAGAGAAGATACCAGAGCCATTCCCTCATCTTGACAGTAAAATTATTATCTGTGTTTTATGAGAAAGATCATAGATCCCAATACTCAATGCGTATTGTTATAGTATTGTTACATATAACGACGTACACTCTACCATGCAGTGTAATTTATGTGATAATAAATAATTAATACCTGCATGAGAATCGAGGGTTTCCACAAGCTGTAAGGATAACGAACTTTAGGAAGTAGGATAACGCCCCCTCAATTATAATTGAATAGAGTAATATAAATTTAAATTAGAAATACGACCATCACGATTACAGTTTTGATTATTTGTGACACTGTGTGGAATTTTTAATTAGTAGGCTAAATGTGCGAGGAATTATAAATTGTTTATTACGGAATATAAAAAAAATGTTACTACTGTTAGTGTAATAAATCTATAACAATTGCTGAGATTTAATAAAAATATAACACATAGTAACATAAACGATATCGTAGTAACGATAAACGATAAAACATTAACGATATCCTTTCTATCTGTGAATTAACTAAAACATAGTACAATGCTAAAATGTTAAAAATAAATTACCTATTGTGAACTAGTTTTGAGAGTAAAACACGATTGTAACTTCTTTTCACGCTAAGTAATAGTTGTATTGTTACTATCACAGAAGGAATGTATTGTTAAATAATATTTCAAGTAAACATGTCATATAGGCAGATAACTGATGCGATATTACAGTTCGAGTACACAATAAATAAATATAACTTCTTCAGCAAGTCAAACTGAAACTTGTGGACTTTCTGAGTGAAATACAACACTTAGCAGAACGGATGTATACTCAGTAAACCGCTCTTCTGTGCCTGAGTTTTAATGCAATGTAAATATAGATATCACTAAAACTGTTGTGGAATTTAGAGAGAGAAAGTTAGTTATCATTTCCATTCTATTATTTCTTAAACAAAATAATTGTTACTTTATTTTGTTATCTTTATCAGTATTAATAACGAGATACAATACATAACCACCCATGATATTGACCTTCCTCATAATTTCACAATCCTTGAAACACTAAGTAAATTAGCAAGCCGATAAATTATATCAGCATCTCCTCTTCAATGAATTTTTAAAATATTATTTTTAAATATACTCAGTAAAAATGTTAGTAAAACTAATATAGTTGACATAGTGAGAACTGAAATATTTACATAGAAGCCGATAAAGGCTGCCTAAGCCTCAAACATAAAAATAATGAAAATTTGTTAAAAAACAAATTTTTTTAAATAATAATATTGCTTCGTTACAAGACTGCTTAAAAATATTTTTAGAAAGTGAGACATATAATTTGCTAACTTTCAAAACACATTTGTAGGTGTCAATTTAGATTTGTTTTGTATTTAATAATATCCGTTCAAGCTATTTTAAATTATGTTAACATGCGTAAGAAAGCATTTAAATTTATTTTACTACGTTATGAAATAATTAATTATATACCATACCACGTTAATGGCGAGTCAAAACTTCACGTGAAATGCTCGCGTTCGCTCCACAGCGGGTAACGAAATGACCAAGAGAGCGAGTACAATTAGACCGATGTAAGTTATAGAGGAAGTACTGGTACAAGTACAGTTCAAGCGAAATTTAAATCCCCCAAGTTACCAATTCGAAAGGTTTCGCTTATACAGATAGGCACGTACTAAAGCAGAATTCCGTTTACTACATCAACTGGTGGCGGAATGCGTTAAACGAGCAGCTCATTAACTTCGTGGAGGCTAGTTTTAAATGTATGAAAACGTTTCAAGGGCCTTAGATTTTAAAGTTAACAAACTAATTGTACCATTTTTTGTATATTTTGAACAAACGTAGACACAAACTTAGTTCACAACGAGTGTAAAACCACGAAAATAAATAAATACAGTGTTGAAATAACAGATTTTCTTAGCTTTAAGAACAATTTTGTAAACAATATTAACAAATTTTAAATTATGTTCAAATTAATAAGATCTTAATCTCTCCAAAGTTAGGTTGATATCGATGAAATATTTGTGCGTAACAAAAATGTGAGTTTAATATACATTCTAGAACTATACTATACATGAGATCCATTATCAACCCTTCCCAGTTTTATATATAATACTAGTCAACATAATATAGTATAACCCTTTAACATTTAACTTATAATGAAAATAACGTCAGATTAAGCGAAAACTTTCAAGCTTTTGAAGAAACCAACCAATGAAACAAAATAACTGCAATACATGTGTTCAAAACCTGCACAATATTTCTCATTAAAACTTGTTTATGCTGAGGTTTTATCGCTGCCAACATGGTTTTTTTTTTTTTTTTTTTTTTTTTTGTTCTCTTAGGACAAGAAGCTTATAAATTGCACTTAGTCCTGTAAGAACCTTTGCGCTGCTTCCGGAGTGATAGGATATTCAGGATGGGTAAGGTTAGGGAGTAGGGGCCGCCTCCTGTCGAGATCAATGAGGAAGAATTAGGGCACTACATCTCAAAGTCATCCTGGAAGAAGGGGAGGCCAGCTCTGAACGAGCCTCTACAGTCAAAGTAGGCAGGGGGTGGCACACCCTTGTTGAGGTTAACAACAACCTCTGAGGTAAGGGAACAAATCCCACCAACTCCAACAGTCATCTTCCACAGTAGATTAGACCTATTGAATTGCCCATGAACCCCAGAATCTCAACATTTGCGGTTAGTGATGTGCCGCTACTGGACATCCATAAGGTGGCCCAGATTGAAGTGGCACATCGGTTTTTGCTGTGCCCAGTGGTGGGTTCAACTGGTAGGTATAAACCAATCAGAAGTGATCCCTACTGGGTAGTGCCAACATGGTTACTTATAAGAGCAATTTAATCAAAATCACCTTTTAAGTGAAAGAAATCAAGACTCTTAATGACTATTTTTAGTAGCAATGTATGAGTAGTAGAAGTTTTACACCAAATTTAAACTCATTATCTGTGTGACTCCAACGTACACAGACGAGCGTACCTACAGAGAAGTCGGATTTAGTTCAACAGTAATTGGCTTAAGGGGCCTTGCCAAACGCTCATCCAATATTATATCACAATAAGCTTATGTTATTATATTATTATTATTCCGTATAATATTATATTATATTACATTTGATTTAAAACATAAAATGTAGTTGCTCAAAATTCATTGCACTCTTTTTGTTAATAATTTTTTATAAAACATCATATCTTTATTTTACTTTTTTTACTGGAAAATATGATTTTTTAAATATTAAAATAGATAATGCAGTAAACTTACGTATGTCTAGCAATGCATTAAGTAGCTTTGGATAATTTATTTACTATATATATATATATATATATATATATATATATATATATTTACTATTATTTTAACATAGAAAAAAATAATCACTGTAATAATCTGTGTGGATTTGATCTGAGAATTCAAAAAACTTGTATTTACATTGATAGTACAAATTTGATTAGTTTGTTTGCTGGAAAGTTTGTTATTTATATAGAATTAATAACGTGATAACTTGTAACACAATCCACCTTAGTTCAATTCAATGTTGTGCTACAGGTATATTTGACTGGCGTAAGAATGGACTATTAGTCCATAAACTGCAAAATCTCTTAATTATAAAAATTAATTTGAGTCTAAAAATCCTCATTAAATGAGGATTTTCAAATTTTGAAAATACGTAATCGTTTTATATTATTAAAGTGGATGTCAAGATTGTTTTTCTGTATGAAGAAGATTTAATAGAATGTAATAGAATGATAAGCAAAATTTATGGTTTTAAGTAGGCAAAATCTAACTTTTAATTAAAAGTATATTCTTACAATGTGATTTTGAAAGACATATACTTAAATTCAGGAAAAAAAAGAAAATTAAAAATTACTTTAAAGGTTTGCTTCTTAGATTTTAACTTCCATTGAAACCGTGGCACATTAAAATAGTTGGATTTCCATCAAAGTAGTTTTCTTGTAAAAAGGTGATAATTATACTTTATAAATAAAAACACATTAAAATCTGATTATTATTGTTTGCACACTTAATATTTAAATGTGTATCACGATTTATCATAAACTTTTGACTGTAAAAACGTCCAACCGATAATTTTACATTCAAGCAAACTTTAGAAGGTAAAAAGTTAAAAATAAAAAAAATAGGCGATACAGTTGACAACTAGGTTTTTGTTGCTGATAAATAATAGAGTATGAATAGTAATGTGTACACATATTTGCTAAATGGTTATTATTTAC
The DNA here is from genome assembly GCF_021130785.1 of Homalodisca vitripennis. Taxonomy (NCBI): domain Eukaryota; kingdom Metazoa; phylum Arthropoda; class Insecta; order Hemiptera; family Cicadellidae; genus Homalodisca; species Homalodisca vitripennis. The sequence continues at coordinate 10,868,172 of NC_060209.1, read as the reverse complement.
TGTATATTTTAATTTTTCTAAAATAGTCTAAAATAGATGTTCATCCTGATGTGATGTTTTGTAAAACTTTGATAAAATTATAATAGAGAGAAATAGAAAGAAAAGGATTAAGTAATAAAATTAAACATAAAGTATGGCACGTTCTTCATTGTTCAAGAAAAATAAACGTATAAAATGCAAAACATGTTTAATTATTATATTGCCTGAATAATAAAAAGTTGTATTTTATTGTTAAAATATTGGGATACCTATATGGAATAGATGTTACCATACCATACTGAAATAATATACCTAAAAAAGTAATTTAAAAAACGACCAAAAGGTAAGTGTACCAAAAATAAGACCGTACAGAATTTTTAAAGTTAATTAGTTTCAGGATTTTTTGAAAATATGAGGTTAAATAAAGTGAAAGGATGCATCAAGTAGAACTATAAATCTTTATAATGTCCATTTGAATATTTTTTTATAGATGATTCCTGTGTAAAATTTGCTATAGTCTTAACAGTCACGCCCATACTACCATGAAATATTAAACAATAAATTTTCTTGTAACCCATTTAATATATTACCTTAAATCTGTTGAATTGAAATTAAAATATACAGGCAAATGACAGTGATATACAAATTTGCGTTTATTTTAGTAGAATATTAAAGTGAAATTTTATAAATAATAAACTTAATTTAATTACATTTTTATTTTTGTGCAGCACAAGATATTCAGCTTTACAGTAAAAGTGGCTTAGCTTTCAAGTTGTTGCACGCAGACAACAATGATAAAAGTTGTCGACAACGAATCTTAAAACTTTTGAGCGGACCCGCACTGCGTCTCTGCCCGAGTTGACAAAGTAACAAATCCTTCAATCTGACTGGGCAAAATACACTGGCTCAAGTCTAGACTCTCTTATTCAATATTTATATTACAAGTTGTCTTATCAAACAAATTTCATTTCCTTGCTTAAATATTATAACTTATAATTAATTTAATTTGTTACGTCAAATACTAACACAATATTATGTTATCATATATAACAAAGATCCTAACTAAAATATAAAAAAACTGTATAGATAATTTAAAATAATTAGGAAAGAAATTAGGTTTGTCCTGCAAAACAATAAGTCGAAGTTCTGGTCGACTTAAGTAACATTAAAGTTTTAATGCACCAAATAGTTTAAATAGTGTACGTCCTATACAAAACAACAATAATTTCTTTTCTCCATTTACATTCGTTATAGTTTGGTACATTTGACGCCGACTGTCAAACTCATAAATAAGAGTTATATCACCGCTAAAAAACAAATAAATAGAAAAAGTTGCCAATTTATGGATCTGTATATAGTAGCCTCTGTTATGCTGATTTAACATTTAAATAAATGTCTGGATTGTTTACAAAGACCATGGTGTTAGGTAAAATTCATTCTTATTATTAATACATTCGGTTCCCTGTGTTACTTCTACCAAACGTAACGTGGCTGATGATTGATTTCTTTCTTACGAAAAATCCTCTTTTACATTGAAAGAAGAAACATGCTGTGTGGTTATACAGAACAAATTGTATTTTATTGCACAAACTTATTTTCGGAGATATCGTACATTTGTTTGTCGGCAGGCAGACTCTATCCAGTTCAGAATACAAAAGGCCTTGAAAATTGCATCAATTATTGTGATTCTCAGGATATTTTTTCAGACATCCTGAATTCTATGTCTCTACTAACCTTTACTTAGAGCTCCGGATTGTTAAATATATAGCTTTAGTTCCAGCAGTAGCTCTCTTATTGTAACTATACCAAATAAAAATATAGTAAATAATTTTAAAAAAACAGAAGGATAAATGATAATTTTTAATTTAATAAAAACAATTAAACAAAAAATGATCAAATACTATTAAATCATTGATCGTAAGGTTGGGTTCCATCATATTTTTGTAAGTATGGTGAATTTTAGTGGAGCTTTTTGGAGTGAACAAAATATGCCTCTTTGTAGACTCGGTAGTTGTACTTTACACCAAGTGTCATGGTACTGGTTTCTCGGTTGCTTGCAAAATGTTTACAACTCATTTCACTTTATTCATTCATAGCTCTTTGTTCTGGTCTTCTAAAGAAACTTAAATTAGTTTTACCAGTGCCCCCATGATATGCAAACTGTTCATTGACCATTCAGACCAATCCTACCCATCCTGAAAATCCTGCCACTCCAGAAGCAAGCGCAACGCATCTTCTTCTTGTCCTTAGCGAAAAAGGAGGATTATTTTGTGTTACATGCTTACAAACATTAGTATATTCTACTAGTCTCCACAATATGTAATTGCGGGACAACAAAGGAGTGGTGTGTAGATGGTGAGGGTGTAGACTCATCGAACTGTCTGCGGACATAATGTAAACATCGTTAACTGTTCTTGTGGAAGAACTGGAGCAGGGCGAGGCAGACTCTGAGTTTACAAAACGTTGGGTGAGCCAGTAGATTGACAGACGATTGGCCTTGAGATTTATATTGATATGATTAGAAGATATGTTGAAATAATTTCTTACACTGGTTATTTTTTTAAGTAGGTATTATTTTAACTTAAAAAATAGGTTATACACGTTTATTAATATTATAATATTTCCATTATTAAAAAATTTCGATAGACAAAGTGTTTTAAAGTACTCAAGTCATTTACATTAAGGTTTGACATAACGTGTTCTTTGATACCAAATATAGTCTCCAGTAGCGGGCGTGCAAAGTTTTAGCTAGTATACAATACACGTTTGTGAACACGATAATAACCGTAGTTCTTAGAAGATACAAACTAAACTTCGTAAAATCGCGGTATTTGTATAGGTTTGATGAGTTCGTTGGCCAGTCTTAATCAATCAGACTTTTAAACGTTACAGCTATTCATATTCAAGAAATATTTTTCTCAATTTATGCCTAAAATCGCCCCAAAGTGTTAGACTATAACATATATTACCTATTTGTATAGTAGTTTGTATTCGCGCGAAAATTTTAACTCCAGTACTTCACAAGATAAATCCTAATTGACACTTTTTATAAGATTATTAAGCAATTGGTAGCATCATTTAGCCCTTTATATTCTTCGAAAACTTTTAAGATTCAAGATCGCGGTCGTTTAAAGTTATAAAAGTTTATAATTAAATCGTTACAAGTGAATATGTTTTAAAAAATATTTTCGGATTAATTGTAATAAAACCGAGCCCACGTTTTCACAAAAAAATTTATATTGTTTAAACATTTTTGTTTAGAAAGGTTACAAGATTATGGACTTTCTAAAGGTTTCGATTAAATTAATATGCCAACATTGATAGTTACTGTTACATTGGTGTTGTACGATTATAACGTCTAATCCAATAATGCGTCTTGAGTTGACATTTCTTCAAATGAAATATACATTTATTACGACTGATCCAGAAGTGAGGTCGAAATTTGAAATAATAAACTATGGTATATTAGTGCCAACTAATATCGAGCACAAATTTTACTTTCTTTCATAATTCTTACATAATAAACGTCCCTTTGCATTAAAGTTCCGCGAATATCTTAAATGAATCCGTACCGTCAAGTTGTAAATCTCAGTAAAATATTTTATAATGAGTAACATTTGATTAATACTTTTAGTTAATTATTCGTATATTAAGTAAATATTAATATTAAATGTAATGGTAGTGTAATTTTAACGGAAATAAACTTTTTAATTTTATTAAAACTTAATTTGGTAAAAGTTAATTTGCCAACATTTTTCAAAGTGCTGACTATATTCACTTGTAGTGCTAAAATCTTTTAGGAGTTTTGCAAAAATGCATTTAATGTATATAATAAGTACATAAAATTAAGAAAGTAAATAAGAAAATAATTATTACAATTACAGTACTACCTCTCCATGGTGAAGAGGAAGTGGTGGGTAGTGGTTGTTGGTGGTGATGGTGGTGAGTTATTAACACGTTTTTGGAAAAACAGTTTTGATTAGTTTTTTCACACTTAGTACTTTACTAAACACAACCAAATATTAATCAGGGATGTAAAAACAGAGACAAAGTTTTAAAAAAAAAATACAAAATATATACCGGTAAAACTTGCGCACTTTTGTTAATAGTGTTTTTCCTGCTGAAAAGCTCTATAAATCTGGGAAAGTCTGAGAATTACTCTAAAGACGGCTCATGGATTAACTAATAGTGCAGTTTTTCTACTTTATTACTATACTATTAAATCTATACTATACAAAAAAAAAACTTGAAACCTAAACGCATAGCCTTCACCCTTTGAAGCCCTTTTGTAGCACTATCGAGCGGCTTGCTGACGGTTGAGTCAGCTCTGTTAGGGTTAAATAATAACATTATATGTTGTATTTACATCAAATACATGAAAATAAATCAAGTGGATTTTACAATGAGTTCAGGATATTCAGGATCAATATATGAATATAATAATATATAAAACCCCTTACTTCGAAGTTATCGAAGTCAAGTATTGTTTTTGAGTTATTGAGCATTAAAAAGCACGCCAGGGCTTTGCCTTCTGCCAAAAAGTTAATTTTTGATAAATACTCAATTTAAGACATAATTATATACCCGCATGAAGTTCAATGTATCGTGGTTTCAAGTAAATTTTATGTAAGCTCTATAGTTACTATAAGCTCAAGTAAGTCGAATTTAAAGTCAAATTTAAGTTTATACATAAACCGGAAGATGCTGCTAAAATGTATTATCAGCAACCGAACTGCATATAAATCCTTAGAACGTGCTAGATTTAAATAAATTTCCTCACCAAATCACTCTTTTTAGATCTCGTTCATGTATATAAATATTTTTAATAATGTAATAATTCATGCAGTAAACGTGTTATAGTAGTGCTAATATTAATTGTAACTATACTATATGTGGAGCAGATCGTTAACATTTACATTTCTATTTAAAAGTTACAGTCAACCAATATAACGATGACAAAGAACACTGAGTATTTTACGGAACCTACTTTACCACGTATTAAATAATTGCGCATTGTTAATTAGGTTCCCGTTTAGAAACGTCATATAGCTCTCTTAAAACATACAACCCACTATGCTTAATGTACACGAGAAGATAATAATTCAATCACGGGTTATTGTTATATTGACTAGACTCCCTGTTAATTTGGACTTCCACACGAAACAACAAAAACACTCCCACTACAAGCTCAGAAAATTGTAACAAACTGCCCGCAATATCCTCCTTTGGTTGTGGTTTGGACACTCTCTTCTCCTTTAGTGTTCTACAAAGTGAGTGTTAAGATAATTATTAGGAATTAATAACCCAACATAATTACGGCTAGGTTATGTACGCTACTCGTTCCTCCTATTAAATTAACAATACATAAAATGTGTTCTGTAAAAAAATAATAAATCTGTACAAAAGAATGTATTGAGAAGGTCCTGAAATTGTAACTAACACTTAATAATATTACGTTCTTGAACATTGTTCATTAAGACAGAATATCCCCCCGGCATAATGAGAAGAATGATTTATTCAATAATAATCATAAATCTATAACCAACTACATATTTTAAATACTTAAGTTTATACTGCTTTAAAATATATTACAACTAAATTATTGTTATTCTTTATATTTAACGTATTTCCTTTTATTCGTTTCTGGATACTAGATACAAAGCAAACTATAATAATAGCCTTAATGTGAAAAAATAACTAGTTATTATCACCATTCTACGTAACTAGCACAATAAAATTAAAAATAAATTTTGTGTACATAATTATTTTTTAGATTAATTTATGCAGCAGTAAGTTATAACGATTTTAAATTTTGGCATGTTTATATACTTGTAATGATTTCAAGAATATTGAAACTTGATGCAAATGTTGAATTCCCCTTTCCCCTTCCCAAATTTTACTTCCCCCTTAGTGCTGCGTCTGAAATCTGACACTGCTACAGACGTAACTACTGGAATCTCAGACGAACATAGACTTCAGATTTCAGGAAAGATGAAACATTAAACGAAACTAGAACGAAACTTTCCATCAACGTAATTATGGAACTGTTACAGCTATGAACTCAATGCAACTATTTTGAACTAGAGGGCCAAATTTCCCGTCAAGATAAGGGAATGGCGATGGCGTCTCCTATATCACCCATTTTCACTAATATGTTTATGGAATAATTTGAGCAAAATGCCTTGGCTTCAACTCAGTTAAATACCGAGGATCTGGAGGAGATACAGGTACATTCATGACAATTTTGTCATCTTCCCTTATGGAGAAACTGAACTGGAGTTTTTATCGCATATAAACAACATTTCTACCTCCATTCACTTTACCATGGAGCTAGAAGTTCAAAACAAACTTACCTTTTTGGAAGTGTGTGTAATAAGAGATAAGGATGTCCTTAAGACTACAGTTTTACGTAAGAAAACACACGGGTCAATAAATACATTTTCAATTAAATCATCAAAAATCTGTCAAAGAATTAGTAGCATACTAATCTTGTATTTACAGAGCAAATAGATTTTACTTAGACAAAGATGAGTTGAAAGAATAACTAAAAGAAAACCGTTGAATCGAATGTTAAAAAAATATACTGTTTTTCATAATTAAGAGAAAAAATAGTGGAATCATCCATGTGTCAGAGAAAGGAAACAAGGAAATTACGTACGTTTAGATGTCTTATGTGCCAGGATTATCGGAAAAACATTTATAAGAGTTGGCAAGAAATATAATATCACAACCGATTTTCGAACAAAAACACTCTTAGACAAAGTGTCGTAAAAATCATACCAAAAATTGCACACAGAACTTAAAACTGTTTTACAGTATAATATTTTTCTTGTAATAGGTAATGAATAAGTGAGAAAGAAACTACTAAATATGAGTATTAAAAAAGCAAAGAAAATACAAAAAAATTACCATTGGAAAAGTTAAAAAAATGGCTCAACTTTGTTGGTCTTAAAATCATCATATGAAATAAGATGAAGCCAACATAATACACCCAACATCTTTATATTCACTTTTACCTGTGCTTGTGTGATTGTGCTCTTCAATTCTCGTACTCGTGACTTAAGGTCAGGACTTATTCTGTGCAGTGACAACGCTGGATTCCAAGCAGCTTTCAGATATATTAGAAAACTTTTCTTTCTTTCACTTCTTTCTGTTCTTAATTTTATACGAATTAGTACTCCATCTGACGAAGAGTATAGATTCAAATCCTCGAAAAGTTTGTTTTATACCTTTTGTAATGTATAACGATAGCAGTTGTCCGAAATATTGTTATCCGATCCAAGTTTAGTATGAATTCCTAAAATTCCTTACTGAAGGGATGTTGTACTTACAATAAATATACAATAAATTCTGTATAGTGGTTTTTTGTAGTCTATTGGCCCGAGATGTAACAATTCTCAGGGGATTCCATCGTGATCCTAATTAAAAGATTAACGTTTCTATGATATCTACCTAATCTTACTTTATACTGAATAATAGATTGCGCTTTATGAAATGAAGTAAGTTCCAACAATAGATTATAATATTCTCAATCCATTATGAATCCTTCTTTCCACAGAGAAAAAAATCCTCTTCAGAACAATTTAATATTATATTCATTTTAATCAAAATAATAGTGTACATTAATTTTACGAAATATATTCAAATAAATCAGTTTATTGAATAAAGTCACACTGTTACATATCAACAAAAGTCAAAGTCATTGTATTGAGATACAAACACGAGATATTTCTATTCTTATATAGTAGGGAAGGGGTGGCTCCAGTGATTAAGACTGTGGAAAAAAACTCTAAATCTCTACTTGGGTTTTATTTTATTAATTACTAAAATGGTATATTTTATGTATATATATATATATTGATAAAACTTATAAAATAACATTGGTTTTAGCAGTGATATATGTGCAGTAGTTAATCCCCTCTAACTTACAAAGTGAATCCTTAACTTCAATATGGGTATCATTTAAGCACATAAAGGAATATGTTGTACCAACCTGAAATATAGAACGTACCAACAGAACCTATACGTCTATAATGTTACTCAGTTGCTGAATTGACGACTGTCGTCAGCAGTACTCAGCTTCATCGTTGACAAATGCTGATACGGTTTCATCAATTTGTCATAGATTCCACTTGCTTCTCTTGATGAGGCCGATTAAACTAAACTTTTAATGCTTTCTAAATATTTCTTTGGTAGGTATATGTGAATAAAAATTTCTTCCAAACTTTTATACACGAAATCGTCAAAATAAATTATTAGATTAAATTCCACTCAAAAGCAGGAATTTATTAAATTTCTACTATCATTACTAAGAGTTTCAGTCCGAGCTATCAATTACGTACAGTTAAAATAATTATCTTATAAACATTTCCCTTTATTGCTGAGATCGATTACAATTTATTTCTTGTTTTTCACAAAAACTTTGTATCTCGTTATGATCTCTTATTAACTGTAAGTATCCGTCATTAATTGAAAAAGCATTAGCTTGATGTACACTGTGTTATTAGAAAAACGTACCTTAAAAACCTACGTGTTCTTTTATTTTCTGTATCTTTTCTGTAAAAGATACAGAAAATAAAAGAACAACAGAGAAAAGAGTATATGGCTTATATGAGTACGAGTTTAACCAAACCAAACTAAGCTTTTTGAGCAAATTCAAAAAGTGTTATAGAAGTTTTACATTATTTGCAATAATTTTTTTCATGCGTGTTTTCAGATAGTGATCGTGCACAGTATTTAATGTCGAAAAAGATTATAGGAATAACATAATCTTATAAACATAATTTTGTATACTTTCGGACTAAATTTTATACAAAGACAAGAATATTTACACATATCTTAGATAGGTTCGGTACCCAGTCTCTATATTTTGTGGCTATTCGTTTTTGTGATAATGTTTATACCGGGTATTTAAACATTTAAATCAGAATTCTCACTTTCTATAAAAATGACGTGGAATTTCAAGTAACTTTTATTGCTTTTTACTTTTTGGCAACTATTAATGTTTCAAGTAGTGGCTGTTCTGAGAAGCGTTTTATAATTATACAATAATTTTGAATTGTTATAAGTAAATATGTTTACAAACATAATTACCGACTCATTTCAAATAAATCAAACCACGTTTACCACGTTCTACAAATAAATCTGTACGCTTTTAAAGATTTTTTCATGTAGGGTTTTTAAATATTTGACACTTTTGCAAGTCAATATGTAAACCTTGAGAGTAATCTTACCAGCCGTGTTGTAGAAAATATTCAATACAATAATACATCCTCAGTTGAACATTTAGAAGTTATGTAGATTTGATATATTTACCTTATATCCAGAACTTATTAGTTTCATTTTTCCCTAAACATTTACTCCATTGTAACGCCAGGTTTGTCTTAGTTAACATTCGTAGCTGAGGGTTATTTTGCGTTTTGATATTTACTGATGAGATGATCACATGAATAATGACATAAAACATGTTCTAGACCTCTGATTTGTGATACAAAAGACGTGTACGCCTAACCTGTCAAGGCGTTACATAGCTCTTATAATTTTAAGAAATGGAATGTTCCTTGAATATGTGTCCTACAGTCACTTTACAGAATAAGGTATGAAAATGAGAACAGCCTTGTACTCTAGGATATACTATATTGTCTGCTGTCAGAATATCTGCAACTTTCATAAAATAAGTAAAGGTACAAGGGGGCATTTCACATTTACACTCAAGGGTGTGTAAATGATGAAGTCAAAAAACTTTCCGTCAGATCAGGTTCTATTCTTTCAGTGTAAACTACACACACTAAAACACACACACACACACAAATCACATTTCATTGCTTTATCAAATATATTATTATTAAATGGACGATTTCTGTTGTTTTATTTAAAAATATTAAAAAAAGTTGTTTTAATAAAAAAATTTTAAAATAATGGTATCAATTTATTTTACATTGGTTGCAATCGGATTACGCTCCAATGCACTTTTTTATTTCAGTGACTCTTATTTAGTTCTCTATTTATAATCAAAGTGGTTTGTGAATCACTTTACAAACTACTGCAATACCGGTAAACATACATAAACATCCTACAACTAACTGGTGGGCACAAGATAAACAAATAATATACATTTATCTGAGGAGTAGTTAGTAATTTTGTCTTTTATCTTAAAAAACAGCGTGCTGTGTTCACAAATGGTTTTTTATACTATAATTTAGAATTAAAACCCATTAAAGCTTTGTTGTTAAACACTTCAAACGTCGTCAAATGTCACTACAGTACAACGCACGGCTAGCACACTTGACATTGGTAATTTACAAAATATTGCCTCAGCCAGCCCATCGATAAGGGTGAAGACGTGGTTTTTAGCAGTCAGGGCCAGCTGTGGATTATTGATGGCCTGGCCAGCTGCAATTGCAAACTTTGATCATTTGTAAATTACGTGCTTTCGGTACAAAAAATGCTTTGGTAGGAATGGGTAGTTTAACACATTTTTGGTATAACCATAATTTGTATGTATATTATTAATAGCACACACAACATGTATATTATATGTATGTATATTATATATATTTATACACACAACACACACACGCACATATTATATATTATATATTATATATATATATATATATAGTACATTTAATTTTTTTATAAACATTGAATTACAAAAAGTACTTGCTCCGCCGGGACTCGAACTCGGATCTCTCACTTGCCGGGTGAATGTGCTACCATTACACCATAGTGTATAAAATATATATACACTACGTTATGGATAATATCAACTAGTATACTAAACATTATAATATTTATAAACAGTATGGAATCTGTACGGCACAATAGGTTTATGCAAAAGGCCCTCACTGAGGTTGCATAGGAAAATTTTAAGATTATAGCTCATCTAAAAATTTGTGGATGTACCGTGAATAGACAGATGTGCAAACAATCGTACAGACAGGAATTCTACAACCCCCTGACAGACAAAAGAGAAAATGTGCCTTGCCTACTGAGAATACGCAGCGATTTTCTACCGAGAATGTACTCTCTTATTTGTCTATGCAGACTTACAGTAGTGTCATGGAACCTTCACAGTTTTAAGATGAAATCTTAATCGAGATATCTTGCGCATAATTGTGTTTACTTGTGATATGTTGCATGATAAAATGTCATATATTGCACTTAGTTTGCATAAAAAAATATTTTGTGATTTTAATCGTTGTCATCATAGTTTATGCACATGCACAATGTAAAACAGTTCGCTAACAAGTTTGACTATAGATTTTGAGTATAGAAATAAATTTGGCATGTTAAATTATAGTCTATAGGTCAGTATATTCTCAGATGTAATGAGGACAGAAAATAATTTTCTCGCCCTTCCAGAAGTGAGCTTTGAGCAATCGACAAATCATACAAATGGGTGAAACACGTTATACAATAACATTCATTAGTCATTAATACAATACACAGCATCAAGGTTTATCTGGTTGATCATAAAGAACTGTAATTAAGCTTCTTCTCTCTCACACATATATATATATAATATGACGTATATAATTATATATATTATATATATATATATATATTCTGCTTTGTATCCTTGGTGGAAGTAAGTAGCTTTAATGGAAAAGACATTTTTTAGTATACTTCCACGTATTAAATTTATTAAACAAATGTAAACAATGTCAAACTGATGATGCCTTAACCGGCGAAAGCGCTATTTTTAATAAATTTAATGTGGAAGTATATATATATATATATATCGAATAAATTTTAAATTTTAATTTAATTACCATTAATCAATACAAAGTTAATTAAACCTTTAAATAAATATTTACTATGAAGTGGTACACACATATATAAACTTGCGTGGTCATATAAACTATGAACGAGGTTAATTTTCATTAATAAAAATGTTGTCAATGACTGATGAAATCCTATGAAAAGTTGTCTTAGACTATGAAAAATTTATGCTTATCATTGTGCATCCTTTGATTATATAGTACTGCATTAAACTCAACTTATATATTATAAACAATCATTGTTAGCCTTGTAAACTGTAGCATACAGGTAATACCAGTTCAATATTTTGTTACTGTTACAGAATATGGGAAATTATAGGTATATTGTATCTGGCAAGAATATGAATATTGTAATTAACATTAAAGTTATGATGTTATGAACGTGAATTCTAATGAAATAGATTGAAGGATATCATTTTGTTACATTGCATACTTGTTACCAGAATATATTTTTCCCTTGAGTCTTTCAGATTAAAGATTTTATTAAATTCCTTAGTCGGCTCTTACTCCGCCAACGCAGTGATCTATCGCATGAAGAAAAATTAAATTCATAGTCATACATCACAACTCTATTGCCTTGTTTCAACCTAATGAATTTTAAATACGAAAATATCCATAATTTAAAGATGTTGTCAATTTTCTCTCACCAATGCGAGTTGTGGAACCATGTTAGTAAAAATAAATATACATACAATATTTAACAATAAACTTTATAGTTGAGTGAAATATTTAATTAATATAATTTTAGTTACTTTCGTAGTTCTTTTATGTGTAAACAATTATATATATATATATATATATATATATATATATATTTATATATATATTATATATATATATATATACCAGTACCTATTCCAAAACTGTAATAATAATGTATAACAACATTTAGGATACCGTAATAAATATATTACTACTGCCCTAAAACAAATTAATTTAAAAACTATCTTTTATTTATGGAGACGAATTTGAATGCATAAAATTAAACAAAAACAGTAAGGTTAGTTTGATGGTTAATTATAATTTTAGAAACCTTTTTTGATAAAAAAATATATATGTGTATATATATATATATTATATTATATATATACATAAAATTTTTAATAAGTGGCAATAGCAAAAAGAATTCAATAACATTGAATCGCAAAAAGCACTTGCTCCGCCGGGACTTCGAACCCGGATCTCTATCACGTTTGCCGGTGAATGTTTTACCATTACACCACAGAGCCACTTACTTTTTACAATTCAATTATTTTGTATTTGGCCGTTTCTTTCATGATGTATGTTCTAATTTAAAAACTGTTTCATATTCCCACGTGAAGGAAAACGGTGAGAGAAGACATTTGAGGCCAATATTAAGACTTTTGCAAAGGTTCGCAGCATTTCTTTACAATTTTCAGGAGTTTGCCTTGCATTTTAAGATCACTTTAGATTATTTTAGCAAGTGTCGTTTATGATGTTATGTATAAAATTTCAAGTACTGAAAAACAATGTTGCTCAGGTTGGGTATTATAAAAACCTAAATAGTCAACAATACGATAGCACGTGATTTGGTGATATTTAACTTAAGAGGTAAAGTCTACTTAAAAGTTGAATGAGTAAAGTAGGTACTAATTAAGTATATCAAGAATTAAAATTATTTACATCTTTCACTTTTTGTATCCCTTTTTTCTGTTTTAAACATTTGTTTGGGTTTCTTGCATCGTGTAAAATTAAATTATTATCTTTTTAAATAACGCATAATTAATGTTATTTTTTTAGGTGCATTCCATTTTCCAGATGATCAACAGGCCATCCACAACGTGTTTTAATAAACTGTAACTAGTCCTCTAGTTAGCTTTTTAGCATACATTTATCATATTTTAAGCGTAACTCATACTTTAGCATTTATTCTAACCCAATGGAAACAAAATAGTAAAATATTTTCTTGTCATAAATTTCATTTTCTTACAGATTTTTTATTTGACTGTAACAATAAAATGTTTGAAAATCATCAGGAAAAGCAAGCTACTGAATACTGTGTATGTAAACCTAGCAAAAGAATATTCATTCAAAGCATCATCAATAATCGAACTCAGCTTGAGTCACTTTTACGTGGACATTGTTTCATTTTTTATAGTATAAATTTAAGGCGAACATGTTATAATCATGTTTTAATTCTCTCTGATTCAAACACGAAATCAGGTGAGTAGACAATTTGTTTCAATACTAAGAAATGGGTGACAGTAGTGTAATGGCAGAGCTTAAGTGAGATTGCCCTTTCTGTACTGCTTCAACATTCGTTAAGTCTAACGCTTCCTCTATATAGAGATAAATATACGAACTTATCTAAATATTCGTTTGAATTACTGTTTATTGATACAATGTATAATGTTATAGTTAGATATCAATCTATTATTAAAAAGGAATCGTATAAAGGCAAATAATGTATTCATTGAGGCTTTTCAAAGGTTGTCGTTCCTACAGTATTTTTTTATTTAACTGGAACAAATAATTTAATATAATTTTAATCGGTTTTATTGGTTTATATGGAAATAAACTCTGTTTTTCTATACACCAGTACAGAAAATATTATGCTTATTCACATTGACTGAATAAAAAAGCTAAAACTAAATCGTATTATGCTTACATAAAAACACTTTTTCGGAGTATAAAATTGTAACAATATACCTTAACTGTTCACCTTAATTATAAGGATAATAAAATTAATTTCTCATAAAAACTAAGTCATGTTACTTTATAAAAAAACATATTTATATATAGATGAAATAATTCCCAATTAACTATGAAAGCCACCATTGTCCTAAAATCAAACAGAACTGTTTTCTGTTAAGTCTTCAACCATCTCTGTCTCAAGTCTCTAGATAGTACGTGAGATCTATTTTGCTAGTTCTCCCAGATCCATGGAGTTACTTGGGTAGGCAAGCTAGGAAAAAATGTCTATTTGGACGAGATAAATAAAACCTGTCACTTCATCTTGAAACGATTGTTAAATCTTCCTCAGATACAGTAATATACATGATAAAGGGACAAGAGCAAGGAAGATTATATCCTGAGATCCATGAGCCGAGAGAAACGGTGTGTATTGTATTAGCACACAGCGTAATTCTTGAGATCAGTAGAGACATCTCCACTAAGTAAGAAATCTAACGTCAGCCGCACTAGTTTTTGGAGAAAGTCAAAAGAATAAAAATATTTTTTTTCTTAGCTTGAACAAATTTAAAAACCAACTGTATAAACATGTAAGTACATCTGAAAATAAGCGACAGGAAACTATATATGGGCTCTACAATGGACACTACCAGTCTCTATATCTACTATAGATTGCTCACGATGATATGGGTATTATTTGTGTGTCTGACAGTCAGTTTCAAGTATATCAACCTTGAGAAAATGTGAAATGAGAAAAAGGAGTAATCCTTTCAATAACTACCATGTGTATCTCCACCAACATTTCTTTTGCTTACAATCAATTTTTGTTTAAGATAAAATTCCTAAATCGATAAAAACAAACAGGTTTTGTACTTATACCTGTACAATGCAAAGTAGCTTTTGAGTTCGGGACATTAAGCTTTGTTTATGGTTCACACAGGCATGTGTGTAAAAATATGCCGGTGGTACACACATAAAAGTAGAAATATTTCTATAATAGTAAAGATGCAAAATATAAGAGTGAGGACAGGATAATGCATAACCAGCCTATCAATATTGGTTTTTAAACTTTGCCTGCAAGCTCTCAAGAAGGTTAAAGGTAGTTACAACCCATAAATCTATTGAAAAACACTACAATTTCTCACCAATATAAGGAATGGTGGTGGAGGCAAATCAAGATAACCACTCTGATGTGGTTCATCGTAAACTTATACTACTTGATAGTTCGTATTTTTAGAAAGAGATGTTTTTCCATTTAAGTTTAAGCTATGTGATAATGCTGTTCACTATGACTTCAAGCTAATTATTTGCTCTATACACACAATTACGGGGCCGTGGTGAAGATATTAAGTACATGCAGTTCAGATACAAAGGTATTGTATAGTGGTTTAACACTCTAGCTGCGGTTGATACCATACGGCTCTCGCTACTAAATCATACCTCTACTGTAGTATAAGTTACACAGAGCACAGAGTAAAGCTGTGTTAGGGGTAATTAGGGTTAAATATGCTGAGATTAAGCTGTTTAAAATAACAATTTTTTGAATGGTTTGATAGGGTTACCAAGTTTACATGGCTGAAAGACATCTCAATCATAATCCAGATAGACTAATCTATCAAAGATATATATTGAATTTTAACGATTTCAACACTTTAACTTATTAACTTTAAACAGCTATATTAGGCTTAGCTATTAGGCCTTGTTTAATTATTATGGGTAATATCAAACAGAACATTCAAATCTAGGTAATCATTATTTTTTTAGATTCTTTCTCTCTTTTCTTTCTCTAAAAAAAGACTGTATGGTTATATATAGAGGTTATAAAATTTTATAGAGTTTTATAACAACTCTATATATGTATAATATTTACATACATCTCTCATGAATCTAACACTTTTTTAAAGGATTTATATATTTATTTAACGGAAACCCATTACAGCGTGGAACAATAACACAATATATCTTATAATCATATTGTAAATTGGTATTGTACATTAAATACAAGCTATAAATAAAAACCTGTAATATGTAATAGAAATTGTTTACACTAATACTTATTGTGCATTAGTAAGAACGGACTCTACAGCATTAACAATAAAAGAACTAAAGTAACAATAACTGTTAATCACAGTCAGTTAACAGGTAAATTAGTAAACTAATGTAATAGCCTAAAAAGTATTATAGTTGGCAACAGGAACCACTTACGTAAATTACATCTAAGTTATCAAGTACTATGTATTATAAGTATCAATAAGTAAAAATTAATTCTATATATATATATATAAAAATGTGAAGGAAACATGATTTTTACGGACATTTGCCATCGTTCAGTGAAACAAGAAAACAGTAACACTACGTTCGAGATCTGCAATCTGATCTCTTCTTCAGGTAAAGAACTAACACTATTACATAATTACAAACTAGGTTAAAATAAACAAATCTTACTAAAGCGTTGTGGCAACGCCTAAGTCAGGAATCAACAACCTAATTGTTGTTTGTCAACTTCACTAACTCTATAGACATGCATTAATACAAAACACTAATCATTAAAACTAAACTACGGAATACAGGTCACAATACGTCTTCACGCGTCTACTAACCTCCTACGACTGACCATAGGGACTAGCCAATGGTAATCGTGACGGCTGGCTAAAACAAGATGGCGGAAATACAAGGGAAGGGGACAGGAATGGGGCCCTTTCGTTATTATTGGTTCATGCGAGATGAACTGCTTAAAACCATATTGTGACTTCCGCATTGGTTTATTACAAATATCCGATCAGTTTCATACTTTGGTTTTCTCTTTAGTTCATTTATTAGAATTGGCAACCAAAGCGGCCTAATCTCGACTGATGGTTGACTGATTGGTTGGTCTGCCAATTTAATGTATGTTTGCCTCAATTCATTTCCTTTTGAAGAAATGTGGTTCCCGATGTATTATGTGGGCTTCATCCCAATTCATATGATGGTCTTGGACCAACAATGGTGTGCAATATTTGATTTTCTGTGAGACCTTTCTCGTGTTTTCTTGTGTTCTTTTTATCCTAACGTTTAGTGTTATTTTTGTCTCGCCTATGTATTCCCTATTGCAGCTACATTTTATACTGTAAACACAGTTTTTGGAATCCTGTGTGATTTTTTGGTTTTGTTTTTAAGAGACTTTGTCTAAGAGCTTTATTTTAACCTAGTTTGTAATTATGTATTAGGTTAGTTTTTACCTGAAGAAGAGAATAATGCAGATCTCGAAACGTAGTGTTACTGCTTTCTTGTTTCACTGAACGATGGCAAATGTCCGGAAAAATCCTGTTTCCTTCACAATCCTTCCATCGTCAAAAAATAACCTTCAAAACAAAGATATAAAAAATGATTAGAGCCTAAATTTCGATTAACTCATTTATAGCTTCAATATAGTATAACGTTTAATATTTAATTTCGATATGTAGTAAAACCATTTTTTCCCTCTTCGACTCTAAAATGTAAAAACAATAAAAACGTGTTTTGTGAAATTTATAGAAAAATACATGATAATAAAGCCGTTTTAGAATACAAAATGTTCATAAACTTATCTTCTAGTAAAATTTAAACGTTAAACATATTGTATTAAAAATCCGAGTTTTTAGAAAGCCAAGGGATTTCAAATTTACACATTGTATGATATAACAAAGGTAATGTTTTACCTTTTAATCTTTTTTACCAAATTCTAGCGATATTTTCTTCAAAATTTGTTTTCACTTGACAATGTTTACCAAAAATACTTACTTATGAATGGAAACCTAGTAAAAAAATGCTTTAAAATGGTTTTATACAAGATTAGAAAATATTTTTAGTTTTCGGACGATCATTTTTAATGTTGATCAAAACTTACCATTTGAAACAATGTTGATAAAAATCAAAACTTAATTTTGTATTATTATATTTATAATTTTTTAATCCTACATACTTTATAGTGAAAAAAAGAAAACATAAGAATTTACCAAATACATTTTATGGAATTAATTCTTTGGTTTTGATGTTCTTCCTAAATCTTTTTTTATTAGATTTATATAAGTAACATTGGTAAAGAATATAATAGACTTCATAGCAACATGATATTGTAATTTAGCTTAATAAATATTTTAGCTTACGGAACTGCAAAATCGATAAATAATGTATAGTACCTAATTCGTGTTGGATGATGTTTTGAAACAACCGTTAACATCATGTTTTATTCATTATATACAATATTTAAATTTCATTGTTTTTAATCGGGTTTTTGTAAAACCAGAGGTAATAGAGTATTTACAGTAGTGAAAGGCTTCCTGAAAAAAATTATAAAAATTACGGGTCTAATAAAAAGGGTAAAACTTGAGCCAGTGTATTTTTCCCAGCCAGATTGAAGGATTTGTTACTTTGTCAACTTGGACGCAGTGCGGATCCGCTCAAAAGTTTTAAGATTCGTTGTCGACAACTTATGTTATTGCTGTCTCCCTTGTTGCAACTGAATAAAAAGAATATAATTGGAAACCTTTTTTAAAACTATTCAAATATTTATAAACTGCTATTATTCTTTTAACAATATTTAGGCACTAAGTGTAAGAAGTGTTAAGTAAGCATAATGTA
The DNA here is from genome assembly GCF_021130785.1 of Homalodisca vitripennis. Lineage (NCBI taxonomy): Eukaryota > Metazoa > Arthropoda > Insecta > Hemiptera > Cicadellidae > Homalodisca > Homalodisca vitripennis. The sequence goes on along the minus strand of NC_060209.1, from coordinate 10,849,159 downwards.
AACTATTTCCAAGAATAACTCTGTAATGGGTTCAGTCTACATTTAGCTAAGAACTAACCTCAAAGGTTTAAAGGTATGAATTTACAAAGAGCTAACAACACATGTTAAATTAAAAATGTTTAAAGCCGTAGTAACTTGCAAAAAAATATTGAAAAGTTCAAACAATTTTGTAACCTTGAGTATTATAACTCCTGAGGAAAAAGATTTTTAGTGGGATTAATTGCACGAATTTATTGCAACTTTTATTTTATAGAGAGAATAAAAAAAAATGTTCATTCATCATTAGAAACGATTTTTATATCTAAAACCATTTACTAAAAACAACTTTCAAAAATTATTATGATCAAGTACCAAAATTGTTGCTATATAAATTTTAAAAACTGCAATATATAAAAAAAAATACGGAAGATAGATATTATGAAAAAATATTAAGAAGGCTAGTAAAGTATGGGTGTTCGTTAAGATGTTTAATTTTCTCATTAATGGTTTATTTCCCCTGTATGACAATAGTAGAATGGGAATAGTATATATAGGTTTTTACCTGATAAACATCCCCTTCACTGATACTTAACTCATAAATAGTGTTACTAAAGGGCCTGTTTTAAACTGCTGAATAAGTTCATCAGCGTTCATTGGTGAATTATAATTAGAGTATAGTCTAAAAAATTAACCTACTCCATTTTTGGCCAATTCATACCAATTCTTATGAAAAAATTCTTTTGGCATGTAGTAGTAGTTAGAAACTAATTCAATCATTTTAAACTAACATTAGCAATTTAGAATATGATAAACTAAGCGAGAGTTTTAGAGTAATACAATTGTTTTAAATATATAAAAAAAAAAAAATGAATAGTTTTGACAGGAGTATTTCATGGACGCCTCTGTTATAGTCAAGGTGAATAATTAGAGACTAGTGGAATTCATCATTATTGTTGCCAAAAAAATGTTTTTGTTATTTCAAATAGGTAAAAAATAATAAATTGCCGATTGTGATTTGACACACAGTGTGGACACACAACCATTTTTTCGTATATTTACATTCCAAGACATTAAATACTTAAAGCTTTCTATTGGCTTGTTAGGTCCAAGAGCTCAAGTAGGCAATCGATTCCCATAACCTTTATGAGGAATTAGGAGACGAGTGGGATACGATAATATGCTTCTATCATACATTAGGCATATTTTAAGTTTTACCAACATCTAAGAAAATTCGGAGTGAAGGCTCACAGGATAATTAACATCTAAGTTATGTTACTGGACGGATTTAACGATTCGTTGGAAGAAGATGGGGAAATATTTAATTATGTGATTTAATTTATTTCAAGCATTACAACTCGAGTAATATTGAAATTATTATTCAAAAACTTTACCTTTATAATTTCTAAAAAACTACAAAAGCAAGTGTGAGGGAATGGGGGGGGGGTGGGGGGGGGGGGGGGTGGGGGGGGGGGGGGGTGGGGGGGGGGGGGGGTGGGGGGGGGGGGGGGTGGGGGGGGGGGGGGGTGGGGGGGGAAAATTTGGTGATCGATCTTTAACTAAGATAATCTTAATAAATGGTTAAAAACTTATTGAAGTTGGGTATATACTGAGGTTTCAATAAAGACTCTCTCGGTAATACATTCAATGGATTGCTCAATAATATCCTCTGTGAATAGGCGGATAGCTTTGTTTTTCTTTACTTCGTATCAATTTCTCTTGATACCTTGACTTACCGAAACTTCCCTTTCAGTATCTAAATTTGCTTACTTCAATAAATGCAAAGTTATATCTAATGATTTTATTAGCAATGTTTAGTTTTTTTTTAAATGTTAACGAATTAGTTTTCTCTTTACCGAGTTAGAATAGCAAATATAAGCTAAATAATTTCCTACTTCAACGTAGGTGTTTTCTTCCCTTTATGTTTCCGTACTTATTTCTTATTTAACGGCTTGGTGTTGTTAATGGCCCCGATATGACGTTCACCGCACTCGCCAGCCCCTTCTCCAACCCTACAAGATAAGAAGCACGCTGGCTCTTTATATCTCTCCGCATGGCGGCCCCGTACTGGACACACACGCTGCTGCCCCGCAATTCCCACCCACAATTACATGAAACAAGTTTCACCGTTTATTCAGCTCTATTTTTGTTTTTAATGTATTTCAGTCACATTATTGGTTACTTTATTTCCCCTCGTCGAGTTTGAATATCATTCCCCTTGTTTGTCCCACCGCTTCTCCACTCTACAGAGACCTACCCAAGACGTCCATGGTGATCCTTGGAGACTCCCCCGCTGCCCTTGGCCGAGGACCTCAGACGGACCCGTACTACGAAGGACTCACCACAAGGTTACATCCACCCAGTCGTTTTTTTATTCGGCTATACACACGACGGTTACGGCTCTTCCTCAAAGACCGTACATTTTGGTCCTTCGAGCCGGATCAGCTGGGTCCTATAAGAACGTCTTCAGTTTCATGCACAAAAAAACAGTCACACTAAGTTTTAACATTTAATTTGAGTTTACAAATCAGAAAACTCAACTCCGCCTTCACTGAAACAAACCCTGATTAGCTATTAAAAATAAAAATAGCATTTAAAAGCTAAGTTTTCTGTGAACTGAAAACTATAGTAGCCAGACAGGCAGGTACAGAACTTGCAGGTTATGTTTATTGATTGCGCTGCTTATCACGGCCGCTATGTGGATTGTCGCTCACGCTGATCGAAGTATTTCTTGTCCGCCGACCGGACGATCCTTATCTTATTTTGAGTCAAATTATCTGTTCAGCTGTGTTCTGTTTCTATTTAAACACTAATATATATTTTCGATCACTGAATGGAAACTCTTTCTTATTATTCTTAATCACTCACTCTCTAAAATTATTTCATGTGTTAACAATGTTTTGTTTGAAGATTACTTGTTTTATTTATTGTCCAAGGTTTATACTAAATTTGTTTGTAAGAGGTTTAATGTTTAGTAAATAAGGATTCTGTCTTATTGTAGTGGTGTAATTTCACATTTTTGTATTTAGATTAGTGTTTGAAAATATTGGCTTTAAAAAACTAGAGACATATGTGTGGGAAAAAAGCGAGAAAGGTATTTTCAAAAGTTAACACTGCTGTGGTTTTGATTTACATCAAAGGACTTTCCAGGTGAAACTAATTGATTTTTGTCGCTAGGTATTCAAATTTAAAAGTCTTTGTACTCTCAGACTCTTGAAGCCCTTTCAGATACCAGATGGATAATCTTTAATCTTGAATTAGATGACCCCAAGGACACTGTAGATACTAGTTCCGCCTTTCAGCCTTCAAGCAGTTTGTATACCATGATAAATAGGGGGGGGGGGGGGGGGGGGGGGGGGGGGGGGGGGGGGGGGGGGGGGGGGGGGGGGGGGGGGGGTAAAGGTTGTGTGGGGGGGGGGGGTTTTTTTGTGTGTGTGTTTGGGGGGGGGGGCGTGTTTTTTTTTTTTGAATTTTTTTTGTGTGGTTGGTACTTATAAAAATGGTATAAGCAACTCTATGATGTTATTGTAGCTACTAAGACTAAAACTGTCGGATGTAGATCTCTCAACAAACACGTCTCTTGTAAAAACCTAAGCTTCCGCAAATAGATATAAGTAAGTTTTGGAGTGGACAGTTAGAGCAGTTTAATTCCTTCAGATTCTCCTGTGATGATAATTGAATCCACAAATACCTCCATGGCCCCTTTTGAAAAGTTTAGTTATTTAAAAAAGCTTACTGGAAGGCCCTGCTCTGGGCATTGTCTGAAGCCATACCCCTTTGATCCAGCTATACGTAACACTCTAGCCTATGACACTTCTTAGTGGAAACGCTACATCTAATCCTCGCCTCCTAAGCTAGTTTTTATCCTTAATAAAATACTTTGATCAACAACCTGTAAAAGACCCCTAGTCTAAGTAGCCTAAGCGCAGATCGTAGATGTGTTTTAACATAAATGTTCAAGCATTTGAAAAGTCTTAATATACAGTGGACTTGTCTGGTTTTATGCTCTTGCAACTTTGCCAACTAGGCATTTAACGCCTCTTAGACAATAATACTAGAAAAAGCCGTTTTTTTCTGAAACTAGAAGTGTGAAAATCCAAACATGTTTCCTATATTGGAATACCTTATGAGTTTCTACGTTCGCAACGCCCCCCCCGGCTCAGATGTACGTCTATGGAACTCACCCAAAAAAAAACACACAAAGCTAGTGTAGTGTACAGTAAAGACCACCCACAGCTTACCCCTTCTCCCCGCAAGAGCGTTGTTCTCATGACTCAACAACGGTGTTTCACATTCACAGACAGACTAAACTCGTCGCCCCTTGTCACGCACCTGCCTCCTCAGTGTCTCTATGTGTAAAAAATAACCATCAACTTTACTCGCTGTGGACCAGTTTAATTGCTTTGCCCTATACATGAAACGTTTAATACAAATTCCTGTGCGCTCATGTTTATTAAACGATGTTGTTTGCTTCCTGTCTTGGGCTCACAACATGTGTCTGCGTGTTTACTTCAAATGCGAGTTGTAGATTTTGTAAAAAGTAAAGAAACATCAACACTCTCTACTTCCATGACAAGCGGCGTCTCCACTTCCGCCGCCCGTCCACGCAGGAACGCCACCTCACTCTCCACTATCTCATCTACACCTGCGTTCTCACCCCCACTCAGTAGCGTCGGCGCTTCCAGCCGCCGCCGCCTACACCACCTCAGGACAAAAACCGCACATCCCGTTCAAACACTGGTCCTGTCAAGTCTCAGCGATACTAACACAAGAAATGTTGCTTTGTTAGAGCACCGCCCTCAAGTACTCATTCATAGAACGATTTCAGGTTCAATTTGGCAAACCTGTGCAGTAGCTGTCCATTGCACGGAGGAGGTCAGGTCCAATCAACTTTGATCACTTCAACTCAATTAGACTCAGACTTTAAACGACTACCTATCCAAAAAGGTGTAATGTTAATCATTTCAAGGCATTGGGTCATCATCAATGTGGCATAAACAACAAAAGGCCCATCGTTACTTGCAACATTTAGCCACTCTCGCTACAACCAGCGACGTCCAACTACAGTTGGTAGTGCAAGAGTTATCCATTTCTTAAGGGATAGCCATCTAATCTTCCTACCAGCCCCGCACTTTCCAGGGAATCTCTAAGGCAAGAGATTCAATTCTTTGAATCTAGCAAGACACCCTGAATTTATTATCATCCTGCTAAAAAAGTTGGACAATTCTCTTTGAGCTCACGCTATTCAACAGACACATGCTTACACAATGGATCTTTCCATGCATCAAAAGCGGCAGCCCTACACGCGCGATGCACACAAATATTTTGGTTGGGTTTCTCATCGGGTGATGTCCCCATGGAATTCACCTTCTCACACCAACGAATCTCTCATCGTTTGGTTTTCAAAGTTACATCAGATCCTCCAAGCACACTATGATCGACTCCTTGAACAATTCTGGGAAATGGGAAGAAATCAAATCTTTCCAAAAAACCCCTCAGTCCCGCTGATCATTTTCATGTTGAAGATTATTATCAATCAATCCATCTTATAGAGACGGCAAACCGGGAACGATTATTGTAGCCTCCATTAAACCCTTCAAAAAATGGCGGCGTTCCCCCAACTGGACCTACTGGCTCCCACTACGGAGAAATAGCTACTTCGCAAGAGTTATCTTCCAACCAGGAAATGAGACGGTCATTGAAAAGAACAGCCCGGGAAATCTCGCTCATTATACAGACAAAATGTACAAAACAATGTTTGACCATAGGTCACATGTGTCTCGCCCCTCAGCCCTCTCCATATGTCCTCCTACACATCACCGGAAGTTGTTAAAAAGAATAAATCACTTCATCTTCACCTCTACCGAGTTGTCTTTAACCGCCTCTGAAGTAAAGTGGACACAGAATTTCCCCCTCTTATAATAAATTAGGCTGTTGACAGGGAGCCCATAGCTCCAAGCCGACATCGGAAATGGCTTATCTCTACAATGTTTCACGATTGCACCCCATCGCTTCTGACATGCGATATAAAACAAAATGTATTCGAGCCATAAAAGTTTGCTCCTTCTGGACCGGCAAAATACCAAAACATTTTGTTTTGGCTGCGTTCTGACCCCTTCTGCTGGCCCTGTCCAACGAATGGGAACTTCCAACCGATATAACTTTTTGGTCCTCTCAATCAAAGCCCTTTACATCGGCCCTTCGAAACTTTGAAAGCAAACTCAGGGTTCTCGACGGAAGGTCCTAACTAACCCCGCCAATTCTTGCAGAAAAGTGCTAAACTCGTTCCTGCTACAATCGATGGATATCGTCTGGTGGTGCCTCTTCGGGAACAACACGCAGGAGCCCTTCAATTGTTTGATGAACATCAATCATACTCTGCGGTAATCTCTGGTGGTTTTCCGAACTTCACAATGGGCTATTTCCCCAAGTGGTTGTTCCGTTTCTCAACACCATTCCCCTTCTGACCACAGAGAAAGACCACCACCCCTACCTTTGGATCCATTCACTCCATAAAAGGACTCAGGGACCTTGAATTGGGACCCCTTCCACGGGATGGTTTTACACTACGCTTATATGCGCCCTGTAAATAAAAAACTCCGACCAAAACGAAATGTTTTATGCTCAAGTTTGCCCGAGTGGTATGCATGTACAAACGGTTTTCATCAGTCCAGTTATCTTCACGACTAAAACACCTTGGCTTTCAGCAAATATATGGGTTGGGAACAATTAGACTGGGACGATCCCTTATCCCCAAAAACATCTACACATTGTTTGGGAATAAATTTGTCCAAAGGAAAACTTCCACTTATGTCACAAATAAATATCCCCTCAGCTAATATCCTCAGTACGTACAATACTCCGTCCAACTCCATTGGTTTTTTCAGACTCTTCATCAAGAAAAGGCTATGTGCACGGTAATTGTTATCTAAGAGTCGAATGTGAAAACAAAACTACCGGATGTAGCCCCTATTGCAATTCTAAAAAACACAAGTAAAGTTGCTCCCACTCAAGACCACTAACGATAACCACCGCTTGGAATTTATGCGTGGCAGCGTTGCTCCTCTCCCAACTGGTCAAAAGCTAACCAGAAGTCTTAATCACCCAAAACTATCAGATATCAGAATATCTTTTTATTCACACTGACTCACATGAATGTTTCTTGGTTGGATTAAGAACACCATCCGCACCTTCTAGAAACTTTCGGGTCCTCAAAACCGAGTTTGGTAAAGTAAACGGAAAACACGTCTAATTGAATGTTTGGCGCGTCATCGATCTATCAAGGAGTATCAAACATCCCGCAAGATTGTTTGGCACTAGAGGTCTGAGGCCCTCTCTGGCTTACTTGATCTACCCGCTTTGGTGGCATGGCCGCACCTCTTTTCTACTAAAATGACAAATTTTCTCCTCTTGGCCTGCTATCACCTGGGAAAAAGGCTCCTCTGAAGTAATTGAGCATCAAGAATAACACATTTTAGCAATACACTAACAAATCTAACGTCTATACCCAACAAAACGACTCTGTATCCCCCAGTGGATAAATTCAGATTTTTTTCCATTCACTAAACTACAAAATGCAATGAGTTTTTTTTTTTTATGTACTAAGATTTCATTCATAACATGTCCGATCTCAGACAGTGCTGGCTAAACGTTTTTGGCCCTATATCTGTAAATGAATGAACCGAAACCAAATGCCCATTGCTCAATGTGTAAAACTCGTTCAAAAGCAACACCTATTCTCCAAGATAAAAGCAGTCAATCAAGGAAAAGCCAATGCTCTCCTTCGATTAAGAAAAAATTCACACCATTTTTATCATCTGATACCCTCATGGTGGGGGGGTAGACTGAAGTTTATCTCCCCTTTGCCTATCTTCTTCGAAGCACCCTGTTTTGATTTCCTTCTCATAAGTCACTTCGCAACTCTATTGTGTGATCACTATCACCTGTACTCTCTTCTTGGTGGTCCCAAAATAGTTACAATCTCTTATTCAACGCCGCTACTGGATTCCCGGTGTGCGAGAAAAGTCTCATCCGAAAAACGCATTTTTCGATGTCCCTCACTTGCTTTTAGAATGAAAGCAAAACCCCACACAACCCCTAATGGCAGACTTGCCCCCCTCCCATCGCTTCAAGCAAACGCCGATCTTGCACACAACGTTGTGGATTGGATTTTGCTGGTCCCAATTCTTGTTAAAGAAAAGTAACTTAGAAAGAAACGCAAAATTGTCTAAATGCTACATTGCTCTTTTGTATGCATGACAGTCAAGGCTGTTCATCTAGAACTAGTCCCACTTCTCTCAATACTGAATCTTCGTCTAGCCGCAATCGGACCTCGTTTTATTGCTAGATAAGAGGGTTTTATGCCGCAACATATATTCTGATCAAGGCGCAACTTTCATTGGTGCTGCTCGTCAGCTTCAAGAATTTTTATTCTCTCTACTCAAGAACTCCACGCCACTGATCTCAGACCACTTAGCCAAGAACGAAAATCCATTGGAAAACTTCATAATCCACCCATGTGCTCCCGAACTTTGGTGGTCTCTGGGAAGCTGCAGTGAAGTCATACCCAAGCATCATCTGAAGAGAATAATACAAATACCCACCACTTCACTCTCAGAAGGAAGTTCTCGACATTCTTATGCCGCATTTGGAAAAGCTGTTCTGAACTCCAGGCCGCTCTGCGCACTTCCATCATCACCTGACGGACGACTTCAACTACTTGACTCCAGGCCATTTCCTCACTGGGAGGAGATCTTCTGCTGTCAACCGTCTCAGAAGTGGGACATCACTTCCGAGCCACTCAATCTTCTATCTCGTTGGCAACAAGTGTCTCGCGCGCCAACTCAACACTTCGGAAGAGCTGGAGAAGAAAGACAACTACCTCCACTCGCAAATCCCAACGCCCAAAATGGACTGAACAAACTACAAATGGTAAAATGGAAAAATGACCTAAGTATTAATGTACTTCTAGCAATAGTGGATCCTCTAACTTGGCCCCTAAGGTAGGATTATCAACAGTGTTACCTAGCTCTGACAACATTGTTCGTGTGGTCCAAGTGAAAAACCCCGTCAGGTAATTTGTAACCCGTCCTGTAAATAAGGTTGGTTGTTTTACCTAATGTTTAGTCATAATCTCCTTAGTGTACATATAACTCCATTTGTGTCTATTCATATTTAGGCTCTTAATTAATGATAAATTGACTCAGGTATGTTTCATGACGAATGGTAAATTTTCTTCAATCTTAACGTTTTCTTCTTTTTCTTTTACTTGGGTCATAAAAAATGTCCTTTTTTGGGGGGGGGGGAATGTTCAGTACTTATTTCTTAGTTAACGGCTGGTGTTGTTACTGGCCCGAGATGACGTCACCGACTCGCACCCCTTCTCCAACCCCTTCAAGATAAGAAGACGCGGCTCTTTATTCTCTCCGCAGGCGGCGTACTGGACACACGCTGCTGCCCGCATTCCACCCCAATACATGAACAGTTTCATCACGGGTTTATACAGCTCTATTTTGTTTATTATGTATTTTCAAGTCAATATAGTTACTTTTAATTACCCTCTCGGAGTGAATCATTCCCCCTTGTTGGTCCACCGCTCTCCATCTACAAGACCTACCCAAAAATTCTGGTGATCCTGGACTCCCCGCCTGCTTCCCCTGGCCGAGGGAACCTCGACGACCCCGTACTACGAGTCTCCCCCAAGGTACATCACCAGTCGTTTTTTATTTCGGCTATACCGCGGGTTTACGGGCTCTTCCCTCAAAGACCGTACACCTTATATTATAAATATTTTTCACACTTTTAACACTAGCGTTTAATTCTGGAAAATTCTTTTTTGGAGGACATCGTTTGAGCCACTTGGTTTAACTGATGTTTGAACTCATAAAATTTTATTAAATATTAAAATTATATTTATAAAATATATTTAAAAAGATTTAAAAATTCATTTTTGTCTGACCTTATTTTCTGTCCGAACGACACACTCAAGAAGGAACTGAATATTATGAACTTAAATATTTTGTGTATGAAGCTTCCGTTTCAATATAGGCTTAAATCATGTTTCGATGGTGGTGCATATCACTCAAATAGATAATTTGCCTGAGCGTTAGCAAACCGTTATAAATAGATCTTACAGGTAACCTTTGATAGTAACGAGAAAACTCACAGAAAAAGTAAATATTTTCAAAACAAACTAAATATGATCGTATACACCATGTGTACATATAAAATAACACATGTAGACTTGGGTTTTTAGAAATTTTGCATGCAACCTCCGCAAAGGATGAAACGTAACGTATGTGGATCTACTCCTGCAAAAATTTCCTTCTAAATGTGCAAAAATTGTATCAATTCTTATAATGTTTATAATAAACCTTTTCTTTTTTTTATTGAAAGACATAGTTTTTTCAATTTGGTCAGCCTTGGGGCCCTTAAACAATAGTTTACAAAACAACCAAGCAAACAAATGTAAAAGCTTTGAAAATTTTATAAACAAAAACCAATGGTTTTAAGACCTTTACAACGTGTTTTGTCAAAGGTGTTGTAACAAAAGAAATTTAGTTATTGAGATTAAGGTGAGGCTTTTATAATCACCTCTTCTCTTATTAAGAATTTGAATCAAGCCATCATGTCCAGAATGTAAATAAAAACTCGTAGCGCAAAGTAGCAGTTTATTTTCTTGGAACCCAGTACATCTGATCAATTATGTTTCAATTAAAGCGCTCTCTTTATGTCTGTATCAATCAACATATATTCTCTTAGTCAGAGTGACATATCTAGTTAACTAGTATAAGGGTTTATCAGAATTAAAGATACCATGAGAGAGGTAGGATTAGGTTCGGTATTATCAGATTGGCTCGCAATACAAGTTAAACTCTGGGTATTTTAGCTTTTTTTTTGCTCAATGAGTTATAAATAGATTTCATAAGAATTAGTTAACCACAAAAAAGCACAAATTTTACCATGTAGCCTATTTCATATCCCGCAAATTTTTATTTATCTCATATTAACCTATTTCGACATTTAAATTAGTATACAAAATTAATTAAGGAAATTAAGGATTAGCTCTTTCAGAATGTAACTTCCAAAGTCTTAATTGTACAGCATAAGTGCAGTAGTCCTCACTACTGAAGTCTCACATTTCTAATATACCACTAAACTACGTGTCATAGACTGCTTTCCTCCTAAAAAAAATAACTAATCCATAAAATGTATTACCCACCATGACTTTTCCTAACAAGACAAGAATGCAGTCAGGTAAAAAGTAATGGATAATAAAAGAAGGGTGGCCGTCTGGTGGGAGAGCTAACCGTACGGCTTTCTGAACATCCGTTGTCACATTGTTTACTAGTGACTGCATATTAAAAAAAAATCGTTGGTTTCGATAAATGCGATTTTTGTACAATTGGGACAATTTGAGGACATTAGAGGTTACAATAACAGAATCGGTTATAAGCAAATGGTTTTTAATTACTTTATCAACAAAGACTTGCGATTTTTATTTTAAATATGTTATTTAAAAATACAAAAAGAATATTACACAAATATTTGGGTCATTCTTTACTACATATAATTTCGTCCCTTCTAACACAACTAAGTCACCGTTTATTATTTATTTTGCCAATAAAACATTGTGTAATCTCATATGGGGTAAATTAATCTATACATAATATCTAAGTTTTCTTGGTTAAAGATGAAAGAAATACCTTTTGTGTACATGTAAAAGCACAGAACCGTGGACGTCAGAAGCTGTAGTTAGTCCACTAATGAAGGCTATTCAAAGAGAAGCTCAAGATGATACGTCATCAACGAGATGCTGACTCATAGAGTGACTTCAACTAAACGCTTCAAGTAAACCTGTAATGAGTGAAGCTCTCTCTTGTGTAAAGCTTTACGTGCAGCAAGATGTTCATTGTCCTGTCTCACATGCGCGAAGCTTTTTTACCGGGCTAATATAAGATATCGTAAGCCATACGCGACAGGTATAAAAATATATTTTTAAAAAATCAGAACTTTCTTATATTAAAATTTTTTGGGATTTAGACGGAAATTGATTGATTTTTAGAGGAAATATAACTAATTATTCCTTGTAGAGGTAAAAGCTTTCTTTTTCATGATTCTAAAAAAAAAATTTTTTTTGTTTGTTTACCTTTACAATTTATTCTCTTGATTTAAATTTTTTTTACATTTTAACACCAGCAGTTATTCTGAAAATTCATTTTAGAGAAATCTCGTTAAAGGCCCTTGGAGTAACTGAATATTTTTAACAAAAATTAAAATTAGTGGTATATGATAATAAGAATTTAAGGGATTGAAAAATTTAATTTCTGTCAGACTCAAATGTGTGTCTGTACTATATCTCAAAAAGGAACTAACTTATAAAATTTTAAAAATTCGTTTGAAAGTTTCGCTTATATATGCATGTCCCTCTGTAATAAGATTTGGGCTGAGCGTTAGCAACCCGTCTTTTACATAGGTCATAGAGGTAAAATTGATTGGAAACGAGAAACACACAGAAATATAAAATAAATTTTTCTTTTTAACTTGATACAATGATACACCATTTTTACATATAAAATGAAACATGTCGACTAAACTATAGACTTGCTACATAAATTTTGCATGTTAACCTGAAAAAGCCTGTAAGATGAAACGTGGCGTTCCTACATGGTCTCTAAATGTGTAACAAAATTAATCAATTCTTCATATTAAGCATTTTCATTATTTATGTAAGATTATGGAAATCCTTAATTTTCACTGGTCGTATCGTGGCCATAACTTATGGTTTTAATGGGAGGAGAGTCAACAGTGACCATTCTGGTTCAAGAGATACAAGGCCACTAGCGAAACAGAGTGGGTTAGGTGGGTGGTTCGACCTTCGATTATTTTTAATTAGTATTGGACGGCTATTATAAAAAGTAATTAAAACGAAACTTGAGAGGTAACCCAGAAAATAATGATCGCAAATATAAGAAATGATTACATATTCCAAACAAAGACGTTTGGGGCAAAAAGTTGTGGAAGATATCCGAGATGATGAAAAGGAATTTTCTATTAGTTTTCAATGTTGCAAATTAGGTAAGGTTTTCCAATCACGTTTATCAAATATTTAACGTACAAAAATACCAGGGAAATCCATCAATTAAAACATATCGTGCTTAACACATAATGTCACTACAATTTATCTCATGTCCATCCATGCACGTCATGAACATCCCGATCCTATTGTAGCAGTGATAATAATTAGTGTATCGATACAAAGATGACAACCCATGTTAATAACAAGCGAATTTCATTACAATGTCATACGATGTATCACATATATAAATATTTTCATCGAAGAACACTCCGCAACCTATTGTATTAGTGATAACAAATAGTGTAACGAAAGAGAGGTGATAGCCCGTGTTCATAACCAAGAGCATGTCAGACAATGTAACTAATAGTATTACATATATAAAATATTATCATCGAAGAACACTCCGCAAACCTGTTGTATAGTGATAACAAAAATAGTGTAAACGAAAGAGAGGTTGATAAGCCCATGTTCATTACAAGAACTTTCGTTTAAAAAAATGTTTAGGGTTTAGGTTTAGACGGAAATGTAAAACACTAGTTAAAATAGGATTATATCTCAAGAAACGTTTTTATTTTGGAAAAATATTATATAATTTTATTTGTTCAAAATATTAAATAAAACAACAAAAAATTACTATGGTGGCAAACTTCCAACTAGTTTTTACTCTACGTTTTACATAACGACATATATTAATTATTTTATTATCATTTCGTTCAACGTCTGCGAAGCCTATATCTAAATAGAAGGGTGTTTATATTTTATAAATTTAACAAACTATACGAAAGAAGTGTTTAAAGTATTACCCCATCGTTACAATAGAAATAATACGTCACAATAGGAACCAGGACTTTTATATTTAGAACTTATAAAATCCAAGTGGGAGTAATCCAAAGTTAATTTGTGAATACTTTATTCTGATCGTCTCAAAAGGAACCAGGACTTTCATAACGGACTTATAGAAAAACAATTAAATATTCCAAAGTTATGTTTAGTGAATAACTTATTCTGAAACGGCCTCTAAAAAGGAACCAGGACATTCATAACGGAGTTATAGAATAACAACTAAATAATCCAAAGTTATGTAGTTAATAACGTATTCTGAACGCCTCTAAAGAAACCAGGACATTCATAACGGACTTATACAATAACAATGAAATAATCCAAAGTTATGTTAGTGAATAACTTATTCTGAGCGAACAAAATCAAGTAAACTCTCAGAAAAGTTATCAGAACAGGAAGCACACACCAGACCAGAACACAAAGCTCTAAAGTCACCAACTTAGATTGAGATCACCGCCTGTTAAGGGGGTTCGGTATGCCCTATCCTTCCCATGTTAATTTGGCCAAATTTTTATGTACCTTTTTCTCAGAAACCTTTAAAGCTATCATCATCGAACTTTAAGGACACTACTATTTAGAACCTTTGTTAACATTTAGAGCGGAAACAAAGTAAAAAAAAAAGAAGTTTTTATGTAATTTGTTGTAAATAAAAAAATTATTAATTTTTTGTAAAATAATTTTATAATTATAATGTTTTTAAAATAAAAATTTAAAAAAAGATTTTATAATGTCTTCCGCTCTAAATGTGTATTTTTTTTAATGTTAATCTGATCAGTGGATCTTGAGAAAAAGGTACCTAAGATTTAAAAAAGTTAGTTATTTCGGGAAATCGCAGCTAAAGGCAACACACATCAAAAAAAGTGAATTTCACTGACCTTTATTATAATATTAATGACATCCAGCTGCATAACTAGGGTTATCAGGATCCTCCAACTCTTCCTTTTGAAGGAATAACCTAATTTCACTTTTTGAAGCACTAACAACATCATCTGTGTCCTCATTATTCGGCGTAGGACTAGGCTCAGTTTCACTCTCAACTAACCTATCTTCACACAGTTTCTTTACCAAAACAACACCACTAATCACTGCTTGTCACACTCTACATCTACTTTCTTTTTGTAAAACTCACTTTTTCTCTCTTTTTAAAAAAATTCTATTACCCTCTAGGCATTTTAGAAATCAAATGCGTTCTACAAAAACAATCTAAAAAGTAACTACAATCCCACCAAACAGAACTTGTTTTGTTTACAAACCACAAAATTTGGTTTATTGTAACTGAAGACAGTTATAGACCAGCTGTATTTTTTGGTTAGTAGACAAGGCAGGTGTACCAACCCATTAAATCTAAAATCTTTATGTTTGGAAGAATACAACTGTGTTACTTTAAACAAATACTTCAGTTGCAATGAAAACACTAAATTGTTGGCATTAGTATATTTTTCAAATAAAAAATAAAAATAGTTCCCATCATCGGATTTTAATATGTTTTTGCAATTAAATGTTCCAAGGAATTAGTCATAGAATAATAAAATATTAAAACACGAAAATTTATAAAAATTTCATTTTTTGGATACCGAACCCCCTTAAATTAGTGTTGTTTATGGCTTAGTACTTAACTAAAAACTTAAAATAAAAAAAATCACAGCATATTAAATTTCATACATCATAGTGCCTGCAAGAATGTTAATTTTATTTGCTTGAGGGCAAGTAAACGGGCTCGGTTTGGTGTAAGGTTCACACCTAAATCCTTACTATCATCAAAAATTAAAAAACATCGTTTATGCTCGATATTTCTGATGCTTAATATATACACAGAATTTTGTACTAATACTCACTCCTTTTTTTACTTAGGACAAGATGCTAAGAAATCCTCCTCACTACACTTAAATCCTAAAAGGGACTTTTGGATTTGCTCCCTGAGTGATAAGAATTTTCAGGTTGGAAACGTTTCATGGTACGAGCCGCCCTCTATCGAGATCCCACAAGGAGGAATAGCGGGCTCTTATATCTTACTCATGTCACCTTGGAAGAAGGGTACGATGGCTTAGTTCTAAACTTTTCCAGTCAAAACGAATAGGGGAAGAACTTTCTTATGATTATTCTAACAACAATCTAAAACATTGCTCGAAGCAAGCACCGCCTACATCAACAGATATCGTCCACCGTAAAACTAGACGTATCTACAGGTAGAAATCCTTTTACACCCAATATCTGGATATTAGCGGTTATATCATCACTAATATCATCCAGGGCTTAGCCATAAGAAACTGACACATCGATTTTTGTTGTACTCCAGTGTTACTTGAACTAGTAAGTATAGACCGTGAACTATCCTGGCCTATACACTCTCATGTCACATTTGTATAATAGAGTGTAACATAAGGAGGCCTCAATGGTTTCTAGTTTCCCCAGCTAGTAAAAAATAAGAAAACCATTGATTTTCGTCGTCATTATGGTCACCATAATATAAAAAATCGTTATTTAAATTCTATATTAAAATGGGATTATAGTATTCGTTGCCGGGATTACAATGGCCCGGAAACCTCTAAAGGTCGAACTATGTTTTTAGCACTTTATACGTAATTGTTTAGCTTTGTAGTTTCCAAAATCACGAAGTTAAACATATACGTTTGCGGGTTATGATAATTTTCAGTTAAAGTTCCGTATTTTATGATATACTAATTGTATTTTCGGGAAGTTATAATGAGATTGTTTTCGTTTATATTTAATATATACGTATTTTTATTCTTAATAGAGCAGGGGTTTGAAATATAATAATGACAATAATAAATATTAACATCTCTTGCACTTTTACATTACGGCGATACGCACTTGAATTTAATTACCTTGTATCAAATTGGCATTTATTATTTACTGCGAACTATTTTGTTTGTTTTAAATTATGACATTTGACTATAAAAACTGAATTTTTAAAATGATTGCCTTAAAATTAAAAAATAAAGTACCTGTTTTAAAAGCTACTCAAATATAAGCCCTCGAATAGTAATTTTTATGACTATTTTTTTATGACCATATAACTTTTTATCACTAATATTACTCTGTATTTTACCCATTCTTCTGTATTATTACGCTAGACATCATATTTACAAAATATGAGGCAACCTTGTTTCATGAGGTGTGAAGCCCACGAGCGGGCATAATTAAAAAATAGACCAGCCTCAACTTTAAACAAATAAAACTTGAAAATCCTTCCCAGTGATACTTGTAGTTGCGCTTTTTTTTAAACTTAAGTTAATAAGCAAACCACAAAATCACATCTCAGTGTTCGGTTAGCTAATTAAAACTTGAGGGATGTAAATGTTCAAGCGATGTAAAGCGGTACGGGAACCATAACTGTACTTCAACAACCGCTGGTTCAACTGTACCGGTGATGTTAAAAATAAGTTTTATCATATTTTTTAGTTTTCTTGTTATATTCGCCGGGATGGACAAATTCTCATTTTATATCTTATTGTAGTAATACGAGAATTATAGTACCACATTTTTGTATCTTATTATATAACACTATAATATATTAAAAAGTCTATATATTTCTTTTTAAGTTATCTATGATTTATATGATTGGTTTTGAAATTAATATTATTACTAAATAATAACAATTGAACGAGAATTCATAGAAGTGTCCCATTTTAATCATAAATACGAGATTATTCCCTTTTGGTTGTGTTACATTATCATGAATTGTTCACAGTTTTTTTCTCCAAAGGTTTTTTTAATAACATATAAAAGTCAAAACATTTTATCAGTGTAAATATTTGTTTTTATTTTCTCAACCACTCTCGTAATGAAATCATAGTTAATAAAAAATATCTCCTACTTAAATTATCGTATTTGGCAATTGTCTGTTGTTCCTTAAAATCCCACAGGAAATCTCTGTAATCTTGAAATAGCTGCCATAATATTCTGTGTCAATTTATGAACAAAATAAACAAGTAAGAATGCGCAGAATACTTATATACTTACACTCTGTACGCAACTACACAAAACTGGACGATAGCTTATTAAATAAAAGCCCTTTATTCAGAAATGTGAACCGTGCCATAACCGTCATTTATATAGTTAAATAAAAATGGAGCATAAAATAATGTGAAACTTTAAGTTTTAATATTTTCCAACGGCTAAAGGCTCAATTTTATGAGCATATATCTCTAAAAGTCATATATATTACAAATGAAGTTTGAAGGAAAACATACATTATTTTATATTATAATACCCATCAGGTTTAATACAATATAAATAAACCAGAAATACACATCTTCTCTGATAACAAATAAAACTAAGCAGTAGAGATTTAGCTTAGCTAATGAGATACAAACTCTCTGTTATGCCGTGCAGCAACACACCACGCCAGCTCATGAACATCTACATACCGGGTTGTACTGCAAATTGACTTGCTAATGTCGGTTAAACTTGCTCCATTTATATTTTAATCCTGCAGGCTGAGTTTTTCTGAGTGGTTACTAACTGAATGATAATTATTACTAGATGTACGGAGTGAAGTATGTAATTACGATTATATAGAAGATTACGGTAATGTAGTTATTTTTTACTTTTTTTAATAATATTGATTTTTAAAATGTTATTAAGAAACCGTTTCCTGTCCAATGGTATACATTTTTTCATTGGATTCGACAATAACATTCAAATTCCGTTAAAAAAAAACTGTTTCCAATACATGTAACTTTACAAGAGTACGTAATGTTTTATGTGAGTATAACTCAAATACAATCTTTGGATATGAACTGTTAACTTAAAATATATTAACTGAATTAAGATCAGATATAAATTTTCGCTCTTTTACATGGGTCATAGGCAACGTAAAAGATAAGATTGTATTTATTATGGTTCTCTGAATCATACAAGAGTTTATAAGAATCTGACGAGCTTAATTTATATCAAGTAAAAATCAAAATCAGATATTAAAAATTATAATTATTTGTTTATGGTTTGTTATTTACAACAGCAGGTTTGAATGGATAATAGGATTTAGGACATTTTGGCATCATTATACGTTACAAACAAATTTGACATTGCGTTTGGATTATGATCTACCCTCTTATTCAGGTGAAAACAAACTCTAAGGAATTAAAACACTCTAATATCTGGCAGTGGAATGCCACTCATAGTTCAAATATTCAAGTATTACCTGACAACAACTGCATTAAGTCTAGACTAGAAAAAATTAACTGCACTGCACAGAACCAACAGCACACATTTGCCACACCTAAACTAACGAAGGTGAAGCAATGAACATTATTTATTAATGTATATTAATAAAATAAATATTTAAGTATTTGCTTTAAACCGTCCTAGTTGGTTATTGATATTTGCTTATGGAAGCTGCAATATTGTAGAATATTAGGACAACTACAGTAAATCAATTTCAACGCAAATAATTATTTTATTTTCGCATTATTTTTCATATCTTGTCGAAAAATTAACTCAAACTGGAATTAAATAATTTTGTATAATTTCTTAAGCCGATAAGAAAAAATTATTTTTAATGACGATTATATATAAGTACTATTTGATAAGCGATACAGCTTCATCTTCTTAATTAATGAATAGATATTTTAAAAAGTTTAAATTGAATTGTCCATTTTGTAATATTGACTTCTCAGTTGCAGGCCATTACAATAAAGAAACCTTTCTATTACAAACAATTAAGATAGCCAATTTTAAACAAGAGTGAAATGAAATTATGTTTACTCCTATCATTAGTCTATTTGGTGCACTCAAAACCTCATTAAATTTTTTTACTTTCAGAAGATACTCATGTAGCCACTGAGAGAACAAAAATCAAGTACGATTAATTCTTGAACGCCAAAAAGGTATCATGAAAATCTCAAACAATAGGATAGTTAGATTTTCATCGATTAATATTTCTGTTGTACATAATAATTATTATTTCATTTATTTATTTTTTATAATCTTAATACATTTTTAGTTTTTACCATAAAACTTGTGTTATTTTACAGTGTTTTATTCGAATCTAAATTTATCCTTTAAAATCTGTAAATATTGGTTTAAAACAATAGATTTAAGTTTAATTCAAAAGTATAAAAAAGGTCCTCCCCAAGCGATATATAACTTTCTAAGTATCTAATTCCTTTCAAACCCATCCGTTAATATTACACTTAACCTTTTGTCATAATTTTGATTTTAAGTCTGTAATACTAAAAATTACGACTTCAAACGAGAGTACTTTGAGAGTACATGTTTGAGTACTTTACACAATAATACTTCATCAAAAAATAAACCAATATGAATGAAATGAGTACTATTTTTAAAATCAAGCGAGTAAATTAAGTGAACTAATCTGAACCTAATTTATTATAATAAAGGGCAGCAAAATATCTTACCTGTAAAACTTTAGCTTAAGCGGCAAATATATATTTTTAAAATTATACTTATCCAAGCTATTCAAATATTTGCGCACTATTTCAAATAAATATTAGTTTGTTTTAAATACAAAAAGGTATCCGATCAGCATAGAATGTTAACATGAAATAGAGGAACGAAAAGTATTAGTAAGATTTAATCCAGTTAATCAACTTCACCATTTTAGCCATTATAGCATTTCTGTGTTTCAGATCCAAAACCCAAACCTTATGATGAGGATTCTGAGAAACACATATTTTTTTCGTGTTGGAATAAATAAACCTATTGCCAGCAGTTAGTATGAAATGTATTAATAAATAGTCTAATAAATATTACTAATAAATATTAATAAATAAAAATTCTAAACTAAATTTCTTATTTCTAGAAAATTACAACTACAAAATTAAAGCTTTTAGTTTTAAATAATATTTTTATTCATTTAAACGATTTTACGGGTGAAATGCTCTCAGTTAAAGACCACTTGAGTCAGCCTTCTTCTATGGATAAAATAACGAAGAAAATCTGCCACTTTATCAGCTATCAACAAAAAATGCTGTAAAAATCTTAAGTTATTTTATTTTATGTCCAAGCAAAAGGATTCAAGTTTTATACTTTATATTTATAATGAAAGAGTTAAAATTAAACACTGCCTTATTTTTTATAGTGTATCAACAGGATAAATTATTCCGTTATAGTATTATAATTCATGTTCTAGGGCTTCATTTTATCAACGATAAGTTCATTTAACCTCACTCGAATCACACAGACACACAATCACACGATATTAAGGTTTTAATATATGTTGGTTCTTTAATAAATAAACATGTTTTATTCATTCATTTCTGTAACATTTAGTAAAAATTTAACTAAATTAATGTAATTAGAATATACTTCACAGCAGTATAGCCTTATAAAGTGCTGGAATATTTTCTTGAGAAGTTCGAAGGATAAGGTTTGTTTCACAGCGTTTAGTTTAAATCTGAATTAACGAGGAGCAATTAGTTCACCTCAAGACATCACGGGTCTGAGCTTGCATCACAGAGACGAGCTTAAACATCTCACACAGGCGTGCTTATTATGTATAGACGAAATGATAGAAAGGTTGGAATATAAACTGCTATTAGCAGTTTACTAATTTAAATCATTATTAATCAAAATTTACAAATTTAAGACTTAACGTCCGATTTTTTCCCCCGATAAAGCATAAAATGTTATTGTATTGTTAATATAGTGTTTACTGCTCGTGTTTAATTATATACAAACAAAAGACTTTCATGTATACTACTAACAGTTCAAAACAAACTGTTTGTGTAATATCTGTTTTACTTAGTTCAAAGTTATTCGATTTTGTTTTGAAAGACAAACTTTAATATTGTTATTATTCACTTAAACCCTTAAAACACATTTTTTACAGGTTTAAAATTAGGATTCTTATGTCTTCAAACAAAGATTGGTTCAAATTTTTAATATAAGCTGAAATATTAACCTGTAAGATAAATTTAATTGATTTATTATTACTCAAGGTTAAACTCTAATTACGTCTTAACGTGATAGCTGTTATCCTTGAACTAATGAGACATTTCTTCTTTAATAGTTATCATTATTTAAAACATTGAATAGGATTAGAGCTCTCTACATTTATATAAATTTTGAGAGTAACAAACAATCAGTGTGCACGTCTATTCCTGTAAGAGTTTTATAACATGTCGAGAAATAACAAACTTATCAAAGTACTTTTCTTATTTCTCTCCTTGTTGTAAATTGGATTGACAAAGTACCAGCCTGTGCCGAGACACATGGAGCGCTGTCTGCAGACAAGTGACGCCAATTGCATACATTTCTGTGCAGTTCACTCAGCTGCACTTTGTCTCGATTAATAACGACCTTCTCCAACATACGGTATGATTCATAGCCAGTACTTATTACTTGGATTTTAATTATGATTCAATATATAGGTTTTTTTTTTATTAAAACACTTTTATTTACTGTGCATTAGCGCAGTGTCTATCACTCGAGGAGCTGGATTAACTTTGACTGTCCTGCCGATATCTCAGAAAAAACTTATCAAAATACATGAAACTATGCATGAAGCTTCATTCCTATATAAGGTACACGGAACACTGAGTTCAATGATTGTGTATGCCACGGTATGAAATTTGTTTGAGCTTTAGTGAATATTTTTAATACATAATTCTTATTGGTAAAGATGATGGTAGTGATAAAATAGCAGAATAAATACATTTTACAATTAAATTGGTAAACCCATAAGATATTTTTAACACGAGATATAATACCATGCAGCCTATTTACCTCAAAACATAAAAACTCTTTTATAATGACTTTGTGTATCTTAATTTTATTATTTAAATACTGATATAAAAACCCAATTTAATGAATGAAAAAGAGAATGTACCATGTGGCAAGATATTCCAGGAAATATGCCATTTGTAAACTTTATTGTAGAATTTTTATGAAACTTCATTTCTACATAGACAATATATGAACAAAATTCTATGATAGTGTATGTGCAGCTTTGGAATATATGGAATTTGGCTGATCGTCGCTGAAGCCTGTCACTCAGTGACAAAGCGCTGTTGAATTCTGATTCCGAGGGAAAGTTAAAATTTATTTTTCGTATGAATATCTCTCATTTCATCTATTTATAATTAAATTATTCATTTTAATAAAGACATGACATTTTGAATTAAACCTCGGAAAGCTTTTTAGATGATACGTAATGTGGCGTAATCCTACATTGTGATAATATGTTTAGAATTTAAAAGGATTGTGTTAACGACTCCACTTAGTTATAGACTAGTTGTTTAGCCTTAAATTTTTTTCACATTAAATAAACCTCACGGTTCATTGTAAAATAATTTATTGTATACGAAGAACAATTTTAAATACAGGAAGTTTTAGGTACTTTTCTTGTGTATACGTGGGTAAATTAAATGTCACAAACCTTCTAAAATACACCCTAAAATTGTTCAGATAATCTACAAACTGTCATAACGTTCACTGTTATGTAAATGTCACTGCTCGGAGAAAACGTTTACAAAGAACTCATTATTGCCGACAACAAGGGAGCTACAACAGAGAGCTATGTATCCCTGGGCTGAAATTCGCTACAATTGTGTAATTGACAACTTATTCTATCCATGCTAGTTTTTTTTATCTTTATTGAAGGAAATTGCTAAATTAATTTTTTAGCTTTTGACAGCGCAGAGTTTAAAAAACATATTTCATTTAATAGAGCACTTATAAAATTAATTGAAAACTTTGACACCAATAACACTTGTTAATGGCATAAATGAAATAGTGCAAAACAGTTAATGTATTGTTTTTACGTAGGTATACAAAATACTCGATAACTTGTCTATAAAATTATTTACAATTAACTATATAATTACTTAACTGAAACTGTCAACTAGTTTTAAGAGTATGAATTAAGCAAAAGTCATATAATCACTCCACCAACAATATTATTGTATATGTGAGAAAACCGAATGTTCCTTGATCTAACAGATCACCCTCATGCACCAGAGCTACTGCTTAACTATTGAATAACACATTATACAGTAATCTACATGTATATATTTTATTATTATACTTGATGCACTGTACTTACCACATGTACTCGTATTCCCTGCCATTATCTAATATTGGAGCATTATATCGGAGAACATGGACTCGTCCAAGAACATCTTTGTCTGGCGGTAACAAGACTAAGCGGATTGTTATCTGTTGTTAGCTCTCATTAGCTGAACATCTACAGCCCGGCTTATCCTGGCTCAGGAGTACATCAAAGTGAAATTTTCAAGAATTTGTGAAAAGGCTGATTTTACTGTTTTCAAAGATAAGAGCACTATTTAATAAATAATAATTCTTTATCCCGGTTTTCCCAAGTCTAAAATTATAATATAGAGAAAATTATACTTATTTTCTTTTTTAAATTATTCACTACAGCTATATTCAGAATACCTGAAGAATTTGTTTTCACCTCAATATAAAGCTTTAAGTATTAATTAATATTTTAGATTTCTAGCAATCAAATCAATATCATCGAAATTTTAAATTTTCCCTCTGTATGATATATTGTGGTGAAGTATTTATATTGAAGGAGAGGGGAATAAGGAGACAGTAACAGGACAGAAACTGTCTTAATATTTAAATATCCTTATATATTTCATTCCACGACGCTTTCAAAGTTTTTTACGATTGTAGCAGCATAACAAATTAAAAATATGTAAATTTAAAAGAAAGTAAGTAAAATATTAAAGTGCATTCAGGTGTCAAAGAAAGATTATTTTTCAAGGACTTTCTTAAAACAATAGTAAGACCTTCTTCGAAGGTTTAGAATGACATTAGCCGTCCGTATTATATAGCTCATACCAATTACATTGTAGGTACGATAAAGCAATTACAATGAATGCTCGCTGTAATATTTTTGTGGCTGAGTTAACCACGCATTCCTGGTATAAGTGACGTCATCCAATAAACTCTTAACTTACCGGCCTCAGTCTCAATCCAAATCCCATCAGCTTTGTCTGTATTTCGTTTTACTTATAAATATTTACGAAGTCGGGAACCTATTTTTATTAATTAATGAAACTTTTTTAATAAATGAGTTAACTGGATCTTAGATCTTTTTAAATTTCATAATATAAAACTAAGAAACATCGTAGAATGGTTTTTTAATTGTCCCAGTTATAAGCAGTTTAATTTTTTAGGACATTTGCTGCCGTTCAGTGATACAATAAATCAGTAAAAAATCTTGCATAACACTTTTTTTTTTGGAAATTTTGTTTTAAAGAATTGTATTTTGCTTTAATTAGATTAATACTTCTTTTTAGACTAATTAGTTTGCGGTTTTAGGCGGTTTCGTCGTGTCAGTCATTTCATAGTGAACACCCTTTCGTTGTGGGCCTTGTGTGGACATCATAATTCTGTTGCATCTTGCTTTTCTGCCATCTTCTAATGTATACTGCTGAAGTACGAGTCACGCAATTTCGTAGTCAACAACCTTTCTTTGTGGCACTTTTGTCGAAACCATCATTTTTCTCATCATACATGTCCTCTATCTTTTGAATTTCAAATTGTAATATAGTTCAGCTGTTTTATATTTAATAAGGTTAGACATGTAACGTTAGATAAATTGGTTTTGGTAGTTTCGGTAGTTATGAACATCGATGAATTGATTGGGGTTGTAGCAGTTTATTACACCCCACCCAGAATAATTAGTAATGTTATTCTATGAAACTATCCCACGAATAAAGTTTTGTATTTTTATATTTTATAAGTTAAATCAAATGAATAGTAAAAACAAGATATATTATTATTTTAATTATTGTCAGAAAATGTAAATTTAATTACTCTTACTCCTATATTACTGCAATTCAATCCTCCACCTAAAATGTGTTTTTATAGTTTTGTGAAAGATAAAAATACCTCGCCTTTATTTACCCCACCATTAATGTAACTAAAACATTAATATGTATGCACTAAAATCGTTCCAGAAAACTCACGCTTACAGATTCCTACAAATAGGGAGAGAGTACACATTAAAACTGCTCACTGACCAGGTAATACAAATTATCAAGCGCAGCAATTTATGTGCACGGAAAATGGTTACAATTAATACACATGGCACTTACTTATGAATTGAAATGTTTCGCTATATTTTAGATCATGCTCTAAAAGTTAAAATAAATTACAGATTTGAAACAAAACTTGTCTAACAAGATCATTCTCTTCATAAAGATCCTCCAGCTTTCTCTAGGTGTCCTGTATTTTCCCGTATTCCTTTCTTGCCTGTATTTTTTTTCAATTTCAGAAAATGTTTGTTTTACTTTTCATATATACATTATACACTTTCAAGAAGGGTTTCCTCTACTTCTTATCCTAAATGCTACATTAATTTATCCTTGATAAACTCATAACTTTATTTTATACAACAAAACTTAATACATCGCATAAAAGTTCCTTACATTATGCGTGCTATACTCAATGTATAACTTTGGTTTGGGTTCTGAGCCTTTCCTCTCAGACATTTATTAAAAAGTCACGTTTGCCTGTCTTTGAATAAAGGATTCATTTCTGTTATCATTTTATCTGCAATTCAAAAAATAAAACAGATGGATGATTAGAAATATTTTCTGTACACATTGCTGTCATCTGTAGTCCTGTCTCTGAAATCCATTTTAGTGTAATGGTGCAGAGGTTGTTTGTGGGGATTGTGGTTTCTTCCTTTAATAATAATTTTCATTTCCTCTTTTGAAAAGAAAAGATCTGGAATTATTTTTTCCCAACAACGTTTCTAAACCTGCCTAGTACATCACAAAAAATAAAAATTTTAATAGCAAATAAATTAAAGACCAAATTTTTAGATAGAATTGTTAGTTATGTTTATAAAAATAATGGAAAACATTGATACCAAATCATTATCTTTTTTACCATAGCGTTTAAATCATAAACATATTTCGTATGTTATATACTGTCAGAACAATAATAAATCACGAGTATAAGTTTAGAGTAAATTGCAGAAACGTTGCAGGGAAAGGTACAAAGGGTTCGTCTTTGAGCCAGACCCCTCACATTATGAATAACTCAGCCTCATCCTGCTTGTTGATTCCTCTGCAGTGTAAATCAGAATTTAAAACCATAGATTTTTTTAAGAGCCTTCTCAAAAAATTTTTGTATTTTGTTTGACTAACAGTATTAATTACTTTTCCAATTCCTGAGAGGTTATATGAGTATAAGTATTTGGTGGGATTGTTGAGTAGCTTACACATTTGGTAGCACTGTAAAAGCGGTTTATAGAAATTTTAGAAACAGTAAACAGCGTTATAGTTTTTGTAATAGATTTTACGTGTGGCTGTCATCTAGAAATGTTGACTAAATTATTAGTTAAAAACAGTTATTTTGTACAGTACTGATGGTTCGATGACTCTAAACATTGGCTTGTTACATGCTAGTAACATTTTCAATTATTTAGAATAAGAGCTCAATTATTGCAAAGTATTCGAATCTGCGCTATCTCTAACTCATTCTGAAAACCAGACGCCTTAGACCCCTCACCCATCAGCTACCCCACATTATAACACCGCTTACTGTACAACACCTTTCCTATAAAATCGTACTGTTTGGAAGCTTTTCAATAACCATTTTATAGGGTATTTTAAACTAAAGAAAAGGAAATAGTGCTATTGCAGTGTTAATAATGATTGGGAGACGACCAATTACAAAGACTGATACAATTCGTCGCTGGAAGTGGGAATAATTGGTGTATGAATTGATGTTGGTACGTTTGAAAAATTGTGTGTTTGAATGAGATTTTTTGTGGTGTGTTTGACAAAAATTTTAGCAAGTAAAAATTTGACATTTGCCATGCGTTGTATAATGTTCCGGCAATAAAAATCTGATTTGATTTGAATATTTTAATCATGCTAAACGGATTTATGAAGTCGCAAACTCTACACTTTGCCATGTTTTCAAATTTTAGAAACAACATTATTTTGCATCTCCAAATTCACCTTAACCAGAAGCCGAGACATACATAAATATGAGATATTATACAGGAATAACTACTACTGTATATGGTAATGCACAGAACTGGTGTTATTGAACATTTTACTTCTCAAAGATCTCTTTGTTTTATAAACGGGGTTTAGAAATTACTTCAAACTACTAATGAGATGTTTTTAGTTAGTCATAACTCTTACATTGATTGGCACAAGGTATGATTACCATTCCTGAAAGCGCTTCTTTTCGTCAACGATTTTTTACATCTTTAACGGAGTTTATTGCAGTTTTTCTGGGATACCACGTTCGACAAAACTGACCCCAGAACTGGTCGAGGTTGAAGGTGTAGGGTGAATTGCTTGAATTACTGAATGTTTGTAAGTATGAAGTGGTATATAGTGGCAGGAACATATAAGTTTCAGATCTTATAATTTAATTTTGCTATCAAATTTATATCGTATACTGCATATAAACTATGTGATATGATTTTAATGCTCCTCGGTATTACGTAAACTATCAAGAACTTCGATAATTTCCTTTTAAAAGGACAAGGAAATGTTTTCTTGCTAAAACATTACTAAGTGATAAGTAAAGTACGCAAATAAATTACTGGCTTTACCTAATTAGATGTCTTTTCTTAAAAGACTCACCGTAGATGATTTGTTATATCAGAGCAGTGTGAAAGTAGATGAAGTTGGAATTAAATTGTGGGATATAAGTGTAAGTGTAAGTACATACACACGAACACATCCACGTTGTGAAAACCACCCAAAATATCTGTGAGACTAGTATGTGTATACATTTCATACACAATGGCTTGGGAGTTATTGGTACGTCAACCGGATTGCATCATTTTCCTTATGGGAATCCATTAATAATGTATACACTCTCAAATATTAACAGCTGTAGTTATTATATTACATAAATAATGTAAAGGTATTTTTTTAAACAATCGATTATTTATTGTTTAATGTAGTTTTCACATGGGATATAATTTATAAATTGAGTACATGTTAACTTCTCCCGAAATTTACATTTCGTAAAACCATCACCGCATTGTTAGTTGATAGCGTTGCTAGTCAGTTTTTGACATTACATGTTTTAATGAAATACCCCTACAGTCATTATATTATATATAAATATATATATATATATATATATATATATATATATATATATATATATATATATATTAGAGCCAATTTATAACAGAATGATATTACTAATATTACTATTCACATAAAAATATTATTTTATCCAATTATATAACATAAACCTTTCTGTATATCATCATGATTAATGTAACACTAAAGGCATGTTAATTCATTCATTGATTCATATAATGTGCCCTTAAGCCATTCAGATAAATCTCAGACACTTTTATGTCATACAAAATGGTTAATTGGTTTATAAAGGCTTGGAAATATATTAAATTATCATAAAATGGCTAAAAATTAATTTTTCATAACTGCAAAAAGCAAGTTCTCAGTGGTAACCCTGAGCTACATGGTCATTATATAAAGTTGAAGTGGATGAAAAAACTATTGACGTAAAGGGGATTATATTTCCTAATTACCCTTCGTTAATGAAGAATATTTTTTAATCTTCAGAAAATACTTCAGTTTTATTTTTTTCAACTAAGGATTGATATGCAGTTATGAATAAAATTCATAATTAGATAATTCATAAATAAATAATCCAAATAGTTGTTTTGGGGTGGTTTAATGACATACTCGTATCGAGTTAAGTGATCTGATTTGTCATATTAAAACTGTTAAAAATTATTAACATACATTTTAATAATTAAGTCAGTAACTTGAATTTTTTCTTTACATATATTTTAATAAGTATGACTGATGCTATGAATATTTACACATTAGTAAGAACACTGTAAATTTATCTTTCGAATTTTATACTTGATTCTAATGACTAAAATATTGACCAAAATACTAAATTATAACCACTTAACACAACATACTTTATCAATTTAACAATATACGTTTTTTGTATTATATATTGGAGAGGTAGAATTATTTACCTTTCGGACTGATGAAATCTGCGTAAGCGGCATCTGAAACATTCATTCGAAATATATAAAATACAACGATATATTATTGTAGCAAATTTACAACTTTAATGTACAGTAACCTTCGAGGACTTGAAGAGATGGTTAGTTACGTATGTTAGTTAAGCGGTTAGTTGTAACGTAAAGTTGAAACCATCTCAAACTTGTGTACTCAACTGTCCTGTCACTCACAAAGCTCACAAGTGGAGTAAACTTGCCAAGTAAACTTTATCATATGACATCCCTTTATTAATCAACGAGCTGGTATCTTTGCATTACACGTGTCATAACATTTTAGCGAGTATAATATAATGTGCTTTAAATATAAATGATTAATTTATTGTTTACCGAGGCACAGCGGGGCGTACGCTAGTAAACAAGGTAGTAAGTACAAACTTTCAAGTATATAGTTCACTGAAAAATAAATCAACAGGGATTAAATACATGTAAATATCAAAATAACTATTTAAATCTCCCAAACAACCATAAGAGACATTTATCATCCAAATTCCGTGGTTGGACATGGAACTTCATAGAACTCATTCTTGTCTATGTAGAAATGAAGTTTGATGAAAAGTCTACAGATGAAATCCTTCTCAATATATCTTGCCACGAGTTAGCTTCAGATTTTTTTTTTTCATTTAATTGGATTACATATTTAAATAATAAAATTATGCTGACCAAATCACTATAAAATGGTGTTGTGTATCCTGGGATAGTAAGGCTACCCATGTTATTAGGTCAGATGTTTACATCTCTTATGGGTGTATTGAGGTTGTTAGCAAATGTATATATTCTGCCAATGTCTCGTTTCGTTGCCATCATGCTTACCCATAACACCAATGTAAAATATTCGCTAACACTAAGCAAAATCATCGCGTAACATGCACCATAATCGAAATCAGTGTAAATATATATATATATATATATCTTCATTTATATAAAAAATATATAAATGAAGACTCATACAATATTTCATGTTTAAGGTCAGTTCGTTTTCAAAAATACCGTGCGGGCAGACAAAGAGAAATGTATTTGTTTTAGATCCACGATGGATAGGCTTCGCTAAAGCTCAGCTAATAAATCTTAGCCTTTAAGGCCTGATAATAACAGTTTATTTTAGCAATCTGATTTAAGATACAAAAACTTCCTGGGATTACAATTGCTGACTAAAGCAATGTTCTAACAGATATTGTCTTACAGAAATATAGTCTTCTTAATGTCGTCATCATGAAAACTTTATTTCTGACATTTCTTTCCAAATAGTTTTCACCAAACGCTCTTTCTTTTTAACAGGACAATACGCATTAGTTTATCCGGTGTTAATGAGGAAGTAAGCTTATAACCATGAAATGTGGTTATTTCACTAAGTTTTCTTATTTCTGTTCAAGAAAACTTCGACCACGTGCCCGGCTAAAACAAAAGCATACTAATTAGCTGTTATCCGATGATTAATTTAAACAATAATAACTACTTTGCGTGTTAATATGGGCGACTTCAATGCTTGCTTGAAATCATAAAAAATTAAAAGTTAGGACTGAGTTACTCTCTAATTGACTGCAGTATAAATGAATAATTATAAGATTAACTTGTATAGGAATTTCTCAGCATAGTACCGAATATTATACGCAGAATTAATGCTTATCGATGCAGCTCAAGGGAATTCAGCTTCGTGGTTGAGGCGGGATAATTTGTCTAACGGAAATCCCAACACTTGTACCAGAAGTGGGTGTCTTCTCAGTAATGTATAAAATAGGAGTGATCCACGTGAATATTGATTTGTTGCTCTATCTTGTATTATACACTATTGTATCGTCATAATTGTTTACAAATGATATATTAATTACCCTTCAGTTATTGGCACGATACAAAAACATCTTATATATTTTTCCCTCTTTGCGTTACATGGAAAAAGAAGGTTATATAAAGTTTCATGGCAGAAGAAAGCAACTTTATTAATTCCTACATGTGTATTTTATATACTTATTTCTAACTGAACTGTACGGAGTTACAAAATAAAAAAATCGAATTAATACAATTTTTGCGGCTTTAAGATTTTATCGCCTAGATTGTGAGTAATGTTATATTGTACCTAATAATGGTACGAATAAGCAACAAACAAGAAATAATTTTCAAGTTGATTTAATTAATTTAAGTTGATTTATTAGACTCGATCGTGAGATTTAATATGTTGTACTAAAATTAGATGGTCTTTACGATACAGCATATTGTATTATATATTATATTATATTTAGATTATTGTAATGTATTGTTCTAATGTTTTTAAATAAACTCAACCGAAAATAAAACAGAGGACTAAAATAATCTTTAAAAACTCTTCAGTAAGACTATTTATCTCGATATGTTTCCATAATGCACCAGAAAGCAAAAGTATAGCATGCCATAGAGTTTTTATTTGAATCAGAAAATCAATGTATTGTTGTTCTGTTATTTAAAACAAAACAAAAAATTAATACATAAAAGTAAAATCATTTAAAGGATTACACTGTATAAATTAACTAGCTGTTTCCGCACGCTTCTGGTTCAAGTGAATTATATTTCCAACGGCGATGTAGAGTTTGACCTTGTTGCCACGATCAAGAAAATCTGTCAGAAGTGTATGTCTATAGCCATTGTACACGCACAACGCACATGTACTTTATTAAAAAGTGGTCTAACACTCAAGCTTTAAGTTCAGCCAGAAATTTATTTTTAAGACAAGTATACATAATAAATTAGCGCCTTCAAATAGTGTTTGGCAATTTAATATACGTAACTGTCTTGTAGTTGCAGTTTATAATGTGCAGGCGCTTTGAAAACCTTTGTATTTTGCAGCGTTGCCTTGTGGTAAGTTACATCAATGGGCATAGCATATAAATCTTCCCCGTGTAAAAATACATAAACATACAGATTTTCATGACGAACGGTCAAATAGTTTCTGAGTCTATAAAAGACATACACACAAACATTCATTTATACATATAGATAGATGTTTGCTATGTAATTGCGAATACAAATTCAACAAAAACGGCAGAGATAGTTTCTAATTGATTGAAAAAAAGGTTGTTACTTAAGAACCTGTACTCAGTCGGCCGTAAATATAGAAGGTTTGCGTAGTATAATTCAACCGAGCAGTACTGAAGGAGCTCTCAATAATGCAGACTGTACAAAGAGCTTTGGGAAGTTACATGTGACATCGTCCTATTAATCGCTTCACAAACATTAGTTTGAAACCTGTACTAAGTTGGTCAATAAATAAAGAATGTTTGTGTAGTATAATTCAACCGAGCAGGTACTGAAGGAGCTCTCAATAATGCAGCCGTACAAAGAGCTTTGGGAAGTAACATGTGACATCGTCCTATCAATCGCTTCACAAACATTGGTTAGAAACCTGTACTAAGTTGGTCAATAAATAAAGAATGTTTGTGTAGTATAATTCAACCGAGCAGGTACTGAAGGAGCTCTCAATAATGCAGACCGTACAAAGAGCTTTGGGAAGTTACATGTGACATCGTCCTATTAATCGCTTCACAAACATTGGTTTGAAACCTGTACTAAGTTGGTCAATAAATAAAGAATGTTTGTGCATTATAATTCAACCGAGCAGGTACTGAAGGAGCTCTCAATAATGCAGACCGTACAAAGAGCTTTGGGAAGTTCCATGTGACATCGTCCTATCAATCGCTTCACAAACATTGGTTAGAAACCTGTACACAACCGAGCAGGTACGACCGTACAAAGAGCTTTGGGAAGTTACATGTGACAATATCAATCGCTTCACAAACATTGGTTAGAAACCTGTTGGTCAATAAATAAAGAATGTTTGTGTACTATAACTCAACCGATCAGTTACTGAAGTAGATATAATAATGCAGAACATTCAAATAGCTCTGGGAAGTTCCATGTGACATCGTCTTATAAATCGCTTCACATTGATCCAATTAATTGTAACGATTCGATCAGTAATTAAAGAATCATTTTTGTAGTATAATTCAACCAAGCTGGTACTCAAGGACCTCAAAATAATTGAGACCATGCAAAGAAATCTCAGAAGTTCTGTTACAATTTAATTTAATCTGAGACTTTTTCATTGCCATCACAGTTACTCTTAAGACCAGTATAAATGGTTTCGTTGGCAATCAGTCAAAACTCAAAAACACAAAAGCAATGTTTTATATATGTCAATGATAACTTAATAGACTTTTCGCTAGAATTCAGTAAATAAAATTGTTCTATCTCTTGACTTTGGGACACCATTATGAATACAATATGATTAGAAATCAAACACGTTTGTAATATATAAAAAACGTGTTAATCGCAGCGTTTGTAATACATTTTCAGACAAAATTTGTAACAGTCAGTTTTGGAACCTAAAAAGATGGGTTAAGTGCAAGAAAGCTACATAGCACTGCTATCATCATATGGTACCAATATATAACTTTCATATACCATTTTTTTAGTATTATTGTTACAACTAATATGTGTACACTGACCCATTTATTAGCAATCCCTCAAAATTTTGACCAGCTTACTTTCTAAATATTTTCAAGCCGTAAAATGGTCCCTATATTCGTCCCAAGTCTGTGTGTAATTTAATCTTCTCCAATTAAAAAAATATTTCCACCTTTCATACACTTTCTCCTTTTGCATCAACTCTGGACGCCTTTTGCAATTAAACGCTCTGACGTCAAAGAACTTCCTCCAAATGCCAAGCAGCTGAGCAACTGACGTGACCTGATCTCAACTATTTCACAGGTTGTGGGGAATATAAATTTCAAGTGGGGAATTTTGAGCTTTGTGTCTGCCTGGTGCGTGTCAAATTAGTGGATACACCAAAATTATAATTGATCCATGTACTAATTCTGTTTGCATTTCATCGTTAATAGTATTTTATTAATCGTTAGATTTGTTAAATTTGTAACTACGAAGGAATTTAAATTCTTTATTTTACGGATTGGCTGAAGGTTGCCATTTATGTGAATAACTTTTTAAGTATTTTACAATTAACATTTAAAAAATTATACTGACTATATATATATATATATATATATATATATATATATATATATAGATCTAAATGTTTATACTGGAGATCCCAAAATGGTTTGAAATATCTTTAGTCACAAATAATAGATCTATATCTTCAAACTTACGTCAAATGCCTCATTCAGAGTCGTCATTACTGACTGCTGGGAGGAAGTCAAAATCATAGATCAAACTAAAACTTTTAAACTATTATATAAATCAACCAACCCCAAACATTACCTGCAACACATTTGTTTTGAACTGGTAAAAAATATCTATTTCTTTACGCGCTTGACTATACGCTATATTTTATCAAACGTCTTATCGTTGTCACAATTGATAAATACCGGACAAAACTTTTTCCAATACTTTTAAAGAATATAAATGAGTTTTTTTAGATTTGGAGAAGAGATTCATTGGATTAAGATCATTGAACCTAAAGATTCAGGAAAAGTCCTTTTACTAGATTTTGATATATTTTAGAGTATTAATTGCAAAATATACAAAACTATGCTTCAGGATTGAAACGTCAAATTTTATTACTATAGAAACTCACGTTCAACAATTAATTCAAATGCTTAAAACAAATAGTTTGACTTTGACACCTAAGGTGTCTGCTAATTGAGAAATTACAATTTAGATTTTATATTTTGATTTTGCATATTTCCATCGCTCATGGTAAGTTTCTTCAATAATCATTGATTCACACATTGAAAACATATTAATATTAACGTATAGGAAAGAATGTGTGCTTGTTGAATAGTGAAATTTACACACACACAAATACGCTTAAATTATCACCAAATAAATAATTAAACTGGCTTTAAATTTAAGCGGGAATTATATTGCGCAAGTATATATGTCTGTCATTATTTATTTATATATTCATATAAATTTATGTACATGTCTTGCATTTTTACAATCATGTATAATTCTAAGCTGTTGACGATTGTAAATGTCCATAAACATTTATGTGTTAAAATATCTCATAGAACCTATAAGCTAATAATTTTAATATTCGAAAAATAAGATCAATTAACAAAGGTTATCAAATAGTGTGAGTTCTGACAGAAGCACTTTATGTAAAACGTCATAAATATTCAACTTACATTTTGGTTTCACAATTATGAATATGAGTAATTACTAAACGGGATCATTATCGGCCCATGGTTGCCATCACCTTAGTTTTTTTTTTACTTTTACCTCATAATAATTCTATTCAGTAAAAACTGGGAGCCTCCAGAGAAATCTTGTTTTTAAACTCTGGTTTAACAGGGAGGAATTCACAATAAAGTTGAGTCCAGTCCATTCATTATGTAAAAGCCTTTAGTTTAGTAATGCACTCTTTATAATGGAATGCTTGATATAATAGTACGGCATGAAGCTTAGTAGACTTTTTTTACTGGTTGATTCAATTTTAATTATATGTTTATTTTTACCTTAGAAATCGTACGTATTTAATTTTTCGCCTGGAGCAATATTTACTACATTTTCCCGTACTAATATGAGGAGAGAAGATTCTAAACTTCCTTATAGCTGTATTGACCGTTTCAGGAAAAAGTATTTCCAATCCATAACAGACGACAATGTTGTATAGTGTGTATAGCTAGTGTCAGCTTCGTGTCCAATACACGCGCTCAAGATTTTCCTCTTCTCTAAGTAGCTTCTTTGTATGTAACGTAATACTTATGTGTGGATTTGATCTTTCATATTTTTGTTAATTTTTATAGAGTAAATATAATTAAATTATTTATATTGTTTCTGACTACGGATGGTTACAAATAAATTATTTGTTTACTCTTATTTCATTGTTATTGTACATGTTTGTTCTCGAAATATTTCAATACTAGCAGGATATTATTATTATTTATCATATATTTATAGATTAAATAAATATTCAAATCTCTTTTGCTTGAATCCTTTTTATTACAGCAACAAAAATTCACCACGTCAAATGTAAAATAATACAATTGATCAGATTTCTTCAACACTTCACTTAAATGCAGCTGATTTCCTCGTCTTAGAATTATTGACCTAATGTAAGGTATTGTTGCATATATATCTGTTCACTAACTAATTCGTACAAAACCAAAAATTTACGATGACATTTTTTAACAATATCCTTTAAAACCCGATTTAAAACAATAAACTTTAATCAAATTAATCCTGTTACATATTTTTGAGCACACAGAAATGTTCTAAGATAAACATTTAGATGGGTTGGTGCGAAAAATATCATTCACTTCTATAAATATTTACAACTATTATTAACTTTAAAATTCTATTTTCTTTTTTCTAATATTACTTTTACCAAATTTTTGATAATTTAACTAATATATATGTATATTCATCGACCCAGCAGGGATCACTTCTGTCTGGTTTATACCTACCAGTTGAACCCACCACTGGGCACAGCAAAAACCGATGTGCCACTTCAATCTGGGCAACCTTATGGATGTCCAATAGCGGCACATCACTAACCGCAAATGTTGAGATTCTTGGGGTTCATGGGCAATTCGATAGGTCTAGTCTACTGTGGAAGATGGCTGTTGGAGTTGGTGGGGTTTGTTCCCTTACCTCAGAGGCTCTTGTTAACCTCAACAAGGGTGTGCCACCCCCTGCCTACTTTGACTGGAGAGGCTGGTTCACTGCTGGCCTCCCTTCTTCCAGGATGACTTTGAGATGTAGTGCCCTAATTCTTCCTCATGGATCTCGATAGGAGGCGGCCCGTACTCCCTAACCTTACCCATCCTAAATATACTATCACTCCGGAAGCAGCGCAAAGGTTCTTATAGGTCTAAGTGCAATTTATAAGCTTCTTGTCCTAAGAAAAAGAAATGTATATTCATGTTTATTTACGTAACAATTAAAATGTTAAATCCTGCGTTTTTACATGAAAGAGTATTGCAATATTTACTTTTGTTGTTTTTATTGATATAATTAAATAAAAACGCCGATTTTTAAATCTTGATATCCTAACCATAGTTCCAAGATTACTCTGCAAGGGTCGCCCCAGCCACAAGTAAAACAGTTATTCGACATTTTCAAAGGTTTTTATTGTCTAGCTTGTGTAATAACTTGTTTAATAGTTCATCAAGCATATAATTAAACTTTTATTTCAATGTTGTCAGCTCTTATCGTGGGTACGCGAGAATAACATATGCCGACATTTCCGATGTACTTATTGTAAAAATTTCACTTACACTCATGTAATGGAATTTCCTTTATAATAAATTATTAAAAAAGTGTAAACACCTTTCCTTGCACTTTTTTTATAACAAACCACTACGGCGATTCTTGAATGAATCTTTTACATTTGTCTGATATTCGAAGGAAGTGAAAATTAGCAAGTCAAACCTGACAGTAAACCCAAACTACAGACAGCAGTAAACACAGTTACTCCCTTCATTACACAGCTCTCTCTAAGAGTACAGTAACCACAGCGTTTCTCTTTGTTTTGTCCTGGATTTTGTGAAAATTGAAAGATATTAATAATTGAATAAATAATAATAATATTAGCTCCATATTTTTATAATATTAGTGTCTTTATAAAGAAAGAAAAACCTTGCTATCCTTGGTGGCTAAAAACACACTTAGTGGACGTACTATCTAAATAAATTATCTTAAACGATTTATTTTGGAAATTAATATCCAATATATAAAAAAAGTAATTAATCCCCTAAATCAAATGGGGGAGTCCATATTACTTAGATCAGATTTTAATTAAACTGTGTAGAAAAGTACAAGCCACGGTTTTAAATTTCAAATCGTGTCTCCTACAAGCTACTTATTTTTTAGTAATTAGTCTAAGATTACATTTTTATAAAATTATATAAACACATTTACCAATAGGGGACCAAAATATGGAAAAAAACTTAGGTTAATAACTTAAAATTAAAATTCCAAAACTTTCATATTATTAACTTTCAAATATTTCTCTTAAATTAGTCTGCCGCCTGCTAAATTTGTTTTAAACAGTCTAAACGACCATAACTCGAGCAGATGATTAAAATTATTGTCACAGTACTACTTATCTTGTTAGAAAACATGTCTAATTTTGTGAAATTTATTATAAGAGTCGTTGCACATCATTGTATGTGTAGAAGACATCACAACTATCCACGATTGTTATTTAGCAAGATAAATTTCACATAGCACCACAATATTTAACCTATTTATTGGTACATTTAAATATAACAAATAATATTTTAGAGATCCTAGGAAACCCTTGTTAGAACCAACTACTGCATGAAAACAGTTATGTACTTGTGGAATATACCAGAGTGATGTAAGTGAATAATTATTCTAAGCGAGAGAGAAATCAAGTAAGTTCTCAGAACAGGAGCACGCACCAGGCAGACACAAAGCTCTAAAGTCCCAACTTAGATTGAGATCACCGCCTGTGAAATTAGTGTTGCTTATGGTTTAGTAACTGTGTACATTTATTCCATATGACTTCAAATTTGTATGTCATTTATTTATATTATAAGCCACAGTGAAAGAATGAGCTTGACTAAATAATATTACACATATCAAAACTGTGAGTTAGATTTCATATACGCCTGCTTTATTGCAATCGTCCTCTAGACGACATTACTAGTAAATTTCGTTTTCTTTTGTATTTTTTCCCAGGACCAAACAGCCATAATTAAAAAATTTAGAAATATGTTAGTGGGCATAAAATCCAAGTTTTTTTTATAAAATGGCGGGAATAACTGTGAAAACGATAATTACCGTAGTCCTTATTAGATTCTGACTGAATTTGGTACAGAGCTAATATTTCTATACAGCTTGGATGGAGTGCTTTAACCTGCCTTAATAAATAAACATTTCAAGATGTTGGCCCTCAAAAAGTGTACCTCTACTTATTCCCAATACACACCTAAAACAGACATACGAGTATACTAAATGGACTGTTAATTCCTATACATTTTTCAGTGATCCTAAGGTTTCAAGATAAGCGGTCATTTACAAATAGAAAAAGGAATAGTTATAAATAAGTTTTTTTTTTATTCTCAGGTCACTAACAATAACGTTTGTTTTCATGTATTTATTTTTTATATTTCGTAAAATTTGTATAAAAAGGGACGCTTAAAGATTAAAGAAGCATGCAGCGTTGCAGAAATAATTGTAAACA
This sequence comes from Homalodisca vitripennis, assembly GCF_021130785.1. Lineage (NCBI taxonomy): Eukaryota > Metazoa > Arthropoda > Insecta > Hemiptera > Cicadellidae > Homalodisca > Homalodisca vitripennis. The sequence continues at coordinate 10,809,115 of NC_060209.1, read as the reverse complement.
AGATATTATTGTTTCTATTACATATAGACTAAACGAGGTACATATATATTATTTACGATATTACTTTGGTTAAGTTCATTAGTCATTCATTACTTATACAAATTTTCAATATGGCGGTAATTGGCATTAGGGCACACATTTTATTTCATATTATAATTAAAAATGTCAATTTTTCTTAATACTGTCCAGACAACTTCAAGCGACATTTATTCTTCTTTATATTGCGATAGTGATGAAAATTTCAAGATGATGGCCATTTAAAGTTATTGAATTATACAATTGAATTGTTAAAAGCGAGTATATTGTCATAAGCATACTTTAGAATTAATTTTAACTAAATCTAGTTCACACTTTTATAAAGAAAAGTATGAGCTTATAGAAAACTTTGACTTGTAAGGTTTTCTAAATTATGCATTTACTAAATGTATGAACTGTTACGATTACAATAACATGCCAACATGTTTCCGTTCCATCAGTGCAGGTCCCTTTATCTAAACTAATAATGTATCTTTAGTTCGAAATTTCGAGATGACATTTGAATTTGACTTTCTTCCGACTGAACCGGAAGGGATATTTTTCTCTTTATAGACGTTACAAAATATGGCTATAATTTTTGTTATGTTTAAAACTATATTTACCACACATAACTAAGATTTGTGTCTTAATGCCCCATAAGACTAAAAGGTAGTTACAAGAATTACTATTACTTCAGGTAAACACAAAGTTATTTAATTTAATCTTTTATTAAGCAAACTGTCTTTTAAACTAGTAGCGCCTATAGAGTAAAACATGCTCGATTATTTGCTAGCGAATTTTTTTTAAATACTCAAAACTCAAAGATTTTAATATGGCAAAATTACAGAATTCTACAACCAAGCACACTAAGTGTAGGCTGTGTTGTAAAGGTTGTAGGAAAGTAACACAAGAATAAGCGGCTTGGAGACGATTGTTGTCTGGGATTGGTTTGCCGCCAGATCCGTTCTCTTGTACTTCTCTGCTGTTGTTGTGTAATGACGGTATTTACTTGACAAACTCTCTAACCTTGTCTAACGTTTGTTAAGAATTACACATAGAAATTTTTTTCTATTAGAAAATGAGACATAACAAAAGTGATGAAGTACCGTTGCTTAGTAAATGTTCGATTTAATATGAAAAATATGTAATATGAACAAAAGGCAAAATATGTAATTCTAATATTTTGATCTTGGAACAAGTCTACACTTTTTCAAAAAGAAATATCAAAAATTTTACTCAAAGAGTAAAATAAAGCGAAGCTATGGTTTATCTCTGTCTAAGAGAATTCTAATTTTGTTTTGTTGGTATTCACGGGGGAAATGTACAATCCTACGTATCTTAACCTAATGGATCTGTCTATAAAATTTTATTAAGACAGAATTGTATATGGTATCATTAATATTGCTCACGTGAATACCATAGCACATATCTGCATATTTTACTGGAAATTTATATATTTTCTTTATATCCGTACCACAGATATTCTATTGTGTTTTCCCTTAAAATGTATTGGTTTCCTGTATTTTATGCGCTATTTTTGCCATTCTAACGATGAACGAAATACTGAGATAACTAAATTAATAATACTATTAATATTCTCAAATAATAAGATGAATTCGTGCCGTATTTATGATATAATACCAGTGGATAACAACTGGGAATTACGGGAATGTGATTTAGCCATTATTATGTTAAACAGACCACAAAATCCTCATCTATAAGGCTTTCCTTCTTCTGTTAGCTAATTAAAACTTGCAGATATAATGCTCAAGTGCTTGTAATGAGTGATACAGTAACCGTCACTTCAAGTACTCTTTAATATCATTAGGGAATGTTGTTACTGCAGTTGTTTTTTGTTCTACAGGTAGAAATTTTATCGCTGTAGGAGAGCATTATTGTAATTCTAAGAAACACGTCAATAGCTCTTTACAATGGTGACTAAGTTTTTCTCTGTCAAATACCGTCAAGTGTTTTTATACTACTTCAATTTTATACTGGATTAGTAGCAAGAGTAAGTTATCTAATTGATTCTAAACATACACTGTTTTTTGACAGAAATATAGGGTTTTATAAAACCCTAACTCTATCATTTGTATACAAAATATCATTTTTTATGGTTTTTTAATTTTCAAAATAGTTTTCAGAAATCACCATTTAAAAAATAAATCTATTTAAAAAAATTTGGGTATTTAAATTTACATTCCAGTTACTTTAAACAAGTTATTTGTTACTCCGTTTTGTGGTAAATATAAGTTCTAACCACAAGCTATCCCTTTTAATATGAAAAAGTTGAAGCATTCGCGAACAGAACAGTTACCAAACATAGGAGTCCAAAAAGGTTTAGCCGATAACTACCATTAGCTAATATCTTCTTCCTTCTTCTCATAAATGGCCGAAGAAGCGGACTTCCTTGTTTTGCCTAGTAAATTCATTTCGATATTCTGAATTTCCAATCTTGAACAGTTAAGTTTACAATTTTCCAACGTCCTCGAGGATTTTAATAGTTAGAGGTTTTCCCACTCCATCTGTTTTCAGGTTTCCATTTAATATGGCTGTAAAAGTATCTCATACAATATCTTTTCTTTCACTCTTAAATGACGCGTACTGAAGCTCTCACCCATCCTCCCTCTTAAGGTTACATAAATATTCTTCTCTCCCTAGAATTTAAATTTGTGGGGAAACCACTAAATGCAAGTAAGTAGTTGCTTTGGATTTAGCCGGATATAAATAACAACAAATTTAAAATTAATGTTATTGTCATTAAAACAAACGATACGTTAATGTAAGTAGATAAATATCATAAACGGCCCTATCTTAATTGAACAGCATTTTTGCTATTACAACTGTGTCATTTTATTTGGAATAATATTTATATGTAATATTAATTGTTGAAACATTGAGATAGTTCTAAACTAACAAACCTTTTATAATACCGTTTGCATAACCAGGCTTTTTATATTTTACTATAATTTAAAATTATGTTATTTTACTAAAAAATATATTACAATGCAATAAATATTTTATATCACTTTAAAAATGATTGAAATTTGAATTAAAAACAATTCAATTAAGGAATTAATTTTCTACCTCATAGATAATCCATAATTAACAAACACAAAATTTTCAAGAATAAAATAACAAAATATTACTACGGTTTGGTAGACTATAAATTTAATGCCCAAGCGTAATAACATTGTTATTAAGTCGAATTCTCGTATGGATATTTAAAATATATTTTTGGTAAAATTACGGAAACGAAGCAGGAAATATTAAGCGAACTTCCAAGTGCGAACTTTACCAATGTGCATCTACATACAGAAACGTATTGCAAATTGACTTGCTAATACCTCCTAAACTTACTTAATTTATATTTTAATTCCGCAGGTTGTAGTTTCTAACTTATTGGATGACAACCATCGTCCTTGGTAAACTCCGTTACCACACAGCATCCAATTAACTCGCGTTCGCATTTAAATTAAAATCTGCACTACTCAAATATGAAAATACGTTTACTCACTAACACAGCGGTAGCCATATTTTTATTTTTTTTATTTTTATTCCAACAGTTTTAATTAAATTTTATAAATTTTCCAGACTTTAAGTTACATGAATGTTCTATCACATATCTCTGAGGAAAACTCTCAATACATTTAGCATTTCACTTGTTGAGATACACTGGATTATATTTTCCTATTGTATAGGGAACAGATTCTACGAGTTATGTCTAAACATTATCCGACCTTGCTTTAACCATGCCTGCATAGAAGTATTCAAATAGGATTTCTTCCTCGAAATAGCAAAAAACTATTGAAAAGGAAACTTAATTTTAAAATGTTATTTTCTTCAACGAGAAGATTATAATATTTATAAGAAGACGAATCTTTATTATCCAAATAAGAGGATTAATACGTATCGCATTTACTTTACCTTGTGACCCAAAAACTTATCGATCTGGTGTTATCGTGTATACGTTACGTTTTAGTTTTACACATCTTTCACTTTTAATTAAAGTCAATTTGTAGTTTCCGCACTTCAGGCATTATGCATGCTTAAATCATGTTGAAACGTATTTTACTTCAAGTTTTATCAACATCCCTGCGGCAACATATCCATAAATCACTATTAAATATTGACAGAGGGAACGTTATCCCAGGTGGAGAAAGGAGCTAATCTTATACCTTCACTTGCCATGGAATCCATTGAATTATATGAATTAGAATACGAAAAATAGTTATGTCTGAGTCCTAATATCATTGTTTATCAACATTCATAATAATTTATTTTTTCACTTCATGTAAAATCTTTGAACATTACACAGTTAAAGGCCACAAAAATCGAAAATATGTCTTGGTTACGGTAGTTAAAATTTTATATTAAATGTTATACCAAATAATCTCGAAATTTAAAATAGAACAATGTAATTTTATAAAAGTACTAACCTCTGTCCGTTGGAAACAGACCGTGCCATGCCAATCAGTTTATACAAACAAGAAGAAATATTGGTTAACAAGAGAATTATACTGTATAGCATTTTTTCTGTTTTCAATAATGTAAAGTGTTAAAGAACATTATGATTCTGTAAGCTAATACCGTGAATACGAAATTTGTCATTTGTAACCACACATGACATATTATTCAAGCTATTATTCCATGTAGAGCGCAAACTATATCTCTAAAAACTATACACCGTTAAAAAAGTATCTCTGTTTTCAAAAATAGAAGTAACCTCAAAGGCTTAGACAATAAACCTGGAAATATTTTTGAATGTAGGTATTAACATTAAACAACAATTATATTCATAATAGCAAAAGTGTCTATGTAATATCCAACCTATAATACGTATCTTCGAATTGATAATTACGATATTTCATCCCCAGGAGGGTTCTCTTCTGGTTGTTTTATACATTCCAGTTGATCCTGCCTTGGTTACAGCAAAACCGAGGTTACAATTAAAACTGGGGAATCCTTTGTATGCCTAGGATCGCATATATTAAGACATTGGTGCGCAATGGCAGATCGATTAGTCTCTTCTATTGAGGAGGATGACTGATGGAGTGGGTAGGGATAGCAAAGTGTTAAAGACAGTTGCTATCCTGGACCTAAGGACATGCTTACCCATGCCCGCTGTGCTGGAGAGACCGGTACAGAGGTAGCCTCCCTCTTTCAATGTGAAATTACTTAGTTACAGTCAGCAATCCTTCCTCATAGCTCTGGGTAGGATGCGGCCCTGTCAGTCCGGAAGAAGGTGAAAAGATCCTTTTAAGAGTAAATTCAATGAGAGGATTCTAATATTCTTGTCCTAATATAACAAAAAAGGATTTTCAGCTGAACGCGAGAGTAATATAAGTACACATACTATTATAATATGTATTACGATATTTACAAGAATAAATTTGCAAAACAATGATGTATCGTTGAAATACGCTCGCGGAATAAAATACATTTTTATTTATTTATTTGAGCACCTTGCAATACCACTAACCTGAAAATTTCGTCAATTCAAAACAGCTCACAATATATTTATAATACCTTTGTATTATATTGATTCCATTTCATACTATTTTAGGCAATCTCAGTGTATCAGGAGACAATCTACTGCCCACCTCGGGCTGGGTTTTATAACAAAGAGGTGCTGTTTAAAGCGAATGAGAATTTTCCCTTTACACCTCTCCGTAATTTGGAGTTGTAATAAAGTTTGACTTGCTAATTTTCACTTTCAGCATTGTTTACTGGTAACAACATAAACACGTCAGAGTCCTTCCTCCTTTGACTATATTATTAACATGAGATAAAATGGAGACCCTCCATATGGCACTTTGATGTAAATAACTCAGACAGTATTTCGTGTCCTTACTAACTGATATTTCATAAATGACTGTACAAAGAGTACGATTATCCAATAAGTAAGTAATAAGTAAAATAGAGCAAAAGAAGATTCCGTTTAAAAAGTAAAACAACGAAACAAATTCATTTCGATAGTTACAAAGCTATTGTTTTATAGAATTTATAATAAGTGTGTAAGGCTATAGACACAATGCCAAAATGTGTTACTAAGGTATCAAATATTACGCACACAAGATGGAAATATATCTGGGTCGTACAACCTCATTACAACACTGTGACAAAAAAAAACAAGAAAAACGTGTGAGATTCGTACGCACAATGAGGTGTTTATTGACATGTATTTTAAAGCCTATTGAGGTCGTCTTTGCCTTCCTGAATGAGAACAGAAAATATCTATTTCATATTTATATGGCGTAAGGAATGTGATATCGCACTGAAAAGATGAAAACTGCCCAATTTTAATACCTCAGGTTATGACACCACCAACCTACGGAGTACAATTTATTTTACAGTGCGATGTCTTAAAAAAGTGCATTTAAAAAACTCAGGAATTCCTTATAAAACCTTTTGAACTAATAAATTATAATCATATATTTCCCTGGGTATTATCATGTTAATGGAAATTTTTAAATCTGGCACTCAATGTAATTCACATTAAAGACAACGACCATCCTGCATATAATTCAAATTAAGCAGAGTCTTACAGATAAAAATGAAATGAATAGCAATAGCCATAAAAACAATGTTTAAATAGTAATAAATTTGAAATTTTAAACGAAGAAACTATTTTAAGAGAAGGAACACAATGAAAATTCTACTCGAACAAAATCGTTCTCTTATTCTGTAACGTGTTGGAGTCCAGTGATTTGTAAAATTGACTAAATCGGTGGATCCCAGTTTCCATTCTATCCAAGGTCTGTATTCTAAACTTCTGTCCTAACTGGCCTCTAACTATATCCATTTTCTAGTCAATGTTAAATAAATAAAAATTTATGACCTTTTTAGTAAAAGGTAAAATCATTGGAAAACCAAAAGTATGATTATATGTTAATGATGACATATTTTATATTAGTTTTCCATCTGTAAACAAGCGACCGCTGGACCTAAAACATAGTTTATCAAGTGTTCCCAAACAAGGACTCCGATGTAGGTAAACAACCCCACCCCGCTTCGCAATATTACAGGGTGTCTGTTTTCTTCCCAATCAGATTCAAGGATTTTAATTTAGTTTTGAAATATTGCGACAATTGTGCCAAAGCATTTTTCATTAGAATTGTTCTTTATCCTGAAACGTTTCATGAATGATGTAAGAAACACAATGACACCAATAAAATCCTTACAATGTTCAAAGTAAAAGGTATGGACAAATAAATACGCCTAGATAATTGAAAAAACAATTATTTTTATTTTAATTTACTGTTAAAATATAATTTGTCACAAGATAGTGGTTGCAATTTGAAAATATAAAGTTAACTACCTCCTTTGAATGAGGGGGTGAATCTTTTTATCCTCCAAAAAATACAAAAATGTATTTTAAATAAGTATTGTGAAGATTGCACATATCTCACAACTTGTGATAGGTTAGTTTTTATCTCGACCAATAAAGGTAATTTTTTATTGAGAATTTAGTTTTTTTAAAGATAAAGGATTGAATTCACTTATAGAGCTTGTTAAACGCAATTAACTGTTCTGTGTAAGAAAATTTTTATTATTGTGCAACTGTATGTTTAGTTAAATTAGCCACAATTTTTAATTTGTTTTAATTTATAATCTTGAAAGTATAGAGTAAGTAGTATCATTACTTCTTATATAAACCTTTTCTGCATTACCTGGTAAGCATAGAGTAAGAAAATATCCAAATAAAAAACATTAATACCAATAAAACTTTTAACCGTACACTTTTACCACATTTTAAACTTTGCAGTGTGTACTTAGTACTATAATATTGATATTAAAAACAAAGTTACTATGTATCTTTTACTACATACTTCAAGTCTGTTAGAAAACCCATCTTATTTGTCTTTTGACAAAAACAGGCTTTCCTGACTTATGTCTGTATATTTATTTTCTTGATCGGTAAACCAAGCACAATCAACTATGGAAGAAAAAAGTCATAGACCAGAGTAAATGCTATGGGTATAAACATACACATTTTCATAGAATTTCTTGATTATTGCAGCAAGGCAAAAACAAGTTTGGCGATGGAAATATAACTAACTCGAATATAAAGTGCAGAACCTACGAAATTGTTAGCGAAGAAGCGGGTTACTGCTAGCATGTAAATACATTTAGAGAACGAGACCTAAAAGGCATCTAATCAGCCGCGAAATCGGCTATAATAATCATACGATAACAAAGCCGCGGCGGCGTCAGCTAGTTTATTTATAAAACAGAGAATGTGTGTTAAAAATAATAAATCTTATTGTTTAAGTCGTAATTGTATTTTATATGTAAGATTAATAAAATCTTTTCACACAAATTATCGTCCTTCTTTACAAAATCGAACAAGAATTGTTGTGTCATATTTAACTCATTAGAGATTTGCACTCTTTAGAGTATATAGTACACATCCATACAGAATTTCGGATCAGATCTGAAATTTAAAATTTGAGCCCTTGTATGGTATTTTGTTTTGATCAGTATTATATATATATAATATATATATATATATATTTTATTAAATTTGTATAAGTGGCAATAGCCTAATTTAGTTTCAATAAGCATTGAATCACAAAATGTACTTGCTCCGCCGGAGCTCGAACCCGGCTATTGCCACTAAATTAGTAACTAAATTAGGCTATTGCCACTTATACAAATGTAATGCAAATAAAAGTTATTTTACAGGTATTTGGTCTTCCGATCATATGTTAGTTTGGTTATTCAAATACAAAATAATTGAATCGTAAAAAGTTAAAAGTAAGGGCTCTGTGGTGTAATGGTAGCACATTCACCCGGCAAGTGAGAGATCGGGGTTCGAGCCCCGGCGGAGTAAGTACTTTTTGTAATTCAATGCTTATTGAAACTAAACTGAACTATATACATATACATACATATATATATATATATGTATATATATATATATATATATATATATATATATATATATATATATACCAGCGTTCATGTATAACTTTATGATTTCTTACTTTTTATTTGTTGCCGGTAATATAACATATATGTTATGTACTATTAATAAAAACTGCCAAAGGTCAATGACTTAAAGTTTATAAATTAGGTTTTCCTCTAGGATATAACCCGTAACAAAAGGTAACACTTCATACCGTACTATTATGCCAGGTATTCCATTGTAAAGAGTGCATTACTAAATCAAATCTCCTTTACATTATGAATGGTCCGGACTCACCTTTGTTGTGAATGCTTCTCTCTGTTAAAGTTGAGATATATATACCAGCGTTCATGTATAACTTTATGATTTCTTACTTTTTATTTGTTGCCGGTAATATAACATATATGTTATGTACTATTAATAAAAACTGCCAAAGGACAATGACTTAAAGTTTATAAATTAGGTTTCCTCTAGGATATAACCCGTAACAAAAGGTAACACTTCATACCGTACTATTATGCCAGGTATTCCATTGTAAAGAGTGCATTACTAAATCAAATCTCCTTTACATTATGAATGGTCCGGACTCACCTTTGTTGTGAATGCTTCTCTCTGTTAAAGTAGAGTTTTAAACACATTTCACTGTGGCTACCAGTTCACTGAATAGAATTATGATGAGGTGAAATTTATTATGTTAAACTGCAGCCAACCATTGCATGTTAATTATCACTTTATGACCTAAGTCTAAGCGAAACCTATTACAGGAATGGCTGGACAAATTTCATTTATGCCTATCTTCCTTTCCACACGATATCTCAAGAATCAAGTAATCTATAGATCAATAATAGGTTCTTACTTTCCGTAAATTTCAGTCCTTTGTGATGCAGATGAAATTTTGCATATTTCGGTTACCATGATGGTAACGAGAAAATCAAAGAATAATACATTTTTTAACAAATTAAGTACAATTATAAACAAATTTCTATTTTTATTATTCATTTATATATTGAGATGAATATTGCGTTCAAACTCAGTGAAGACTCTTACACGTCATGTACAAAATGGCTTCCAATGTATTCATATTCTACAAACAAATTTATCATTAGTACTTTTGTAGTATATCCTAATAATTTTACCAATTTTAATTTTGTACCGTCAATACTTAAAAATTATAATGATTCTGAGAATGAGATATTTTAGCTATGCCTTACCTGCTAACTACAGCACATCATCAGTCACCTGATCACTCTCAGAGAGAGAGTGAATGGATGAGGTGGTGAGATGTATGTGAGTTTTAATTTTTCAACATCCATTAACTACAAACTTGAAGCATAAGAAGTTAACTATAGTTACTAAGAAACAAACCATTAATAATCCCTGTAGCCTATTATTGTAATTATGGATATATGTTGAATAAAACAATATAATTCCTAATTGAAATACGTTTTAAACACTAAAATAATAAATTTATTTTGTAGATTTATAAAATTAAAAATATAATAATTAAATACCGATTTAATACTATTGGAGCAAAGACAATCTGGCAGATGTTTGTTCATAGTTGCCTTCAATTTTTCACTAAGATATGTAAAAATTAAGTATTTTTAGAATGATTTGAAGATATATTATTATTATTATTATTTTACAAAAGGCACCAACTTAATAAATAAACGGTTTATATGGTATTACGTAAAATTGTTATGAATATATCACGTAACAAAACGATAAACTAAAAAATAAAACGATATGCGGGTTGCAGCTGTTACTACTCTGCTAGTTTAGACCCCGGAGTAGAGTAGCAGTGATCAGTTGTTATCTTACTTTGCTTTGCACGCATTTAATCCTCTAAATTTAGTACATTTTGTATGCAGACTTTTCCGGTGTGGCTTGCCCACCCATACAAAATTATGGCATCTAGAAGAATTTACTCAGTTCAAATTTCAATAGTAAAAATTCTAAAATAGCCATTTTTGGATTCGGAATTCATCTGCGTAAATATTTTAGCATTTATGTCTTCTGAAATTGGGAGTACTCCTTGTCAAATGTAGAGAGAGCGATATATTTCAATCACTTCCTACAACTTATCAAATATAGTTCTAATTAAGAACTTGACATCAAATAAAATTTATTTAGCTTTGAATTAAATACTAAAAACATAACATTTACAAAAAACTTTCCCCTCGAGAGGGCAATGCTACTCTTAAGGCCGTTGTATAGAGCCATGATTATACTAACTTAAAGAACTTGTTTTACTTGTACAAATTGAAACGGAAGAGTTCCTTAAATTTATTTTATGAATTAAAACTAAAGGGATGCTATGGATAATTGAGGAGTATCAAATAGTTAAACTATTATTAAGCTTAATCTAATCAATGCCTAGCAAACCCACGGAAGCCAAACAGCTATATAATATATTACATAATACATTGAATAGAACCCATCCCAAGAGTACACCAGCCCTGTATCAATAACCTCGCCCATCATCTCTCGACAAGATGGCATCTATCAGCTCTAAGTAATTGCAGTAATACCGTACATTACATTGTAATGAACAGATCCCACCTCAAGAGAATACTGACCTTACATCATCAACCACAATATCTCTCCCATCAACCCTCGACAGGATGGCATCTATCTGCTCTTATCGATTGCGGCTATACTGTATTTTACATTGTAATGAACAGATCCCACCTCAAGAGAATACTGACCTTACATCATCAACCACAATATCTCTCCCATCAACCCTCGACAGGATGGCATCTATCTGCTCTTATCGATTGCGGCTATACTGTATTTTACATTGTAATGAACAGATCCCACCTCAAGAGAATACTTACCTTACATCATCAACCACAATATCTCTCCCATCAACCCTCGACAGGATGGCATCTATCTGCTCTTATCGATTGCGGCTATACTGTATTTTACATTGTAATGAACAGATCCCACCAAAAGAGAATACTGACCTTACATTGATTACAATACCTCGCCCACCAATATGTTATTAAAGAACTTTGGTTTAATACTAACATTATTGCTAACTACCCATGAAAACACATTTCAATGAAGAACTATAAATGCATAATTGATTGCATACAAAAATAAAAGAACGTTACCTCTCACTATTTCCCCCTTGGTTGTATGTTTTAGTAGCAGTAATAGTTTAACTAAGCGATGGTTGTTTCCTGTACGCTAAGTTTGTAACATTACATATCTGATTGAAGTTGAAGTGAGTAGAAAGATTAAGAGGTAAGTTCAATAAGCCGTATTAAAGGACACGACAACATTACATTTTATTTATGTTAAAAGTTACATTTTATTAATATAACATATAGCAATATCGATTTATTCTGGCATTACCTTAATTTTATATGGCAGATTCCTTTTATAAGTAAGATATTACCTTCTTTCCCCTCTCTAATAACACCGAATTAAATGGGTAATTTCGAGTAATTTTACACTCGAAATATTATCCCAGATTACCCTTTCTACCCATCCACCCCCAAAAACATTTTCAATAATTGTCTGATTGCGTGAGGATTTAAAATATATAGTAATACGGTATAACCCATATTTAAATTACTAGACTTTTCAAAGGTGTATTTCTTAAATGCTCTAGTTAGGGTAATGGATTGCAGGAGCTTGGTGGATTGTGGACGGGAAAGTTGTGGTCAATGCATGTGAAAGGGCCGTCACCAAACCAACTACGCTACATTATGCAGAGCCTGCTTGTTAATTCCACTACAGCTTAAAACTGGATTTGAAAATGTGATTTCTTCCGGTACAAAAGCGCTGTTTTTAAATTTAATGGAGTTGATTTCGTTAAACATTATTGGGGTATACAAGTTCTTAACCAATGTTTGTAAAGTGATTGATAGAAAGCTGTCACATGGCACTTCCCAGATCTATTTGTACAGTCTGAATAATATAGAGCTCCTTTAGTACCTGCTCGGTTACACTATACCGCACAAACCTACTTTATTTACTGATCATTTCGGTACAGTTTCTCAACCAATATTTGTAAATTGATTGATAGCAAATTGTCAAATTGAACTTTCCAGAGCTCATTGTATGGTCTGAATTAATAAAATTACTTCAGTACCTGCTTGATTGAATTATACTTCACAAACTTTCTTTATTTACTGACTAACAGAGTACTAGTTCTTGACCAATGTTTTTAAAGCGATTGATAGAACGATTTCACATGGAACATTCCAAAGCTCTTTGTACGGTCTGAATAATATAGAGCTTCTTCAGTACCCGCTCGGTTAAATTATCCCACACAAACCTAATTTATTTACTGATAATCTCGGTACAGTTTCTTAACCAATGTTTGTAAAGTGTTTGGTAGAAAACTGTTACATGGACCTTCCCAGAGCTCTTTGTACGGTCTAAACTGTATAGAGCTCCCTCTGTACTTGATCGGTTTAATTATTCTGCAAAAACCATTTTTATTTACTAACTAATATAGGAGCGTTTCTGAATAACAAAAAATACTTTTATTGAATGAAACTGAAACAATTCTACATTTATTATTTTGAAAGTAAACAGTTGTGCAGTGGCTTGCCGGTTTCAGTCTTACAGAGAACTATTAACAGATAAATACAGAGACAATACAGACTTATACAGAGAAATATTAAACTTCATATATACTTTAAGAATCCACGAGTGAATAAAATATTGAATAGCCTTAAAAATATAAGTATTGTCTATACATTTAGTGAAAAACGTCCTTTTGCAACAATGATATCAATCCAGCAATGACTAGTATGTTTTATTGGTCACTAAAAATAAAAAATTAAGCAATATTTTACCTTAAATTCCAAAAATCCAAATTTTATTATGTAATTTCTAAAACTTTAATAATTATATATTTTAAACTTATAGAACAAACAATATACACATTGTTATAGTCATTCTCAAGTTTAACTATTTTGCGAAGATGCTTAAGTTTGTCACTTCATTTTATAGTGACAAAAAAGTACTCATAAATATTCTTTATTATAAAGTGGTCTAAAATTGAAACTTTAAGTTTATCCAAGGATAATTTATTTTAAACACAAATATCTTAACTTAGTGCCTTCAAATAGTTTTGGCTATATAACAAACGTAACTGTCTCGTATTTGCAGTTTCCAATAAGCCGGTGCTTTCAAAAATGTTATCTTCTAAATTTAATTGGTCATCCCTGAACACTTCGGGGTATGAAAAAATAGATAGTAGCCGATTCTCAGATCTACTGAACATGCATATGACATTTGGTAAAGATCAGTAAAGCCGTTTAGGAGGAGTAAAGTAACTAACATTGTGACACGAACATTTTATATATGAGATTTGACTGGCTTAAACCCTAGTAGTGATTTTAAGACTAAAATTAATATAACTCAAGATTTTCAAAATTGTAATGTAGGTCTCTTGCAGCTAAACAGATAGCCCATTAGTATATATCTCTGCGTTCGAATCACACTTCCCTCCTACAGTGAGTTATGATAGTAAATTATCATATATACTTATTTCCTGCATAATACATATAATACGAAGAAGGTTGGATTGTCGAATCACATGATATTACATCCCATGTAATAACAATCCTCGTAAGGTCGCGCTGGAGTGATGTACAAAATTACGGTCGGCTAGTATAAGAGAAGGGCGGTTAAATTTACCGCATTCACCAAGCCTATCGTAAATTGCCATCATCTAGAACCTTTCAACGAGCCATACTCGTAGTGTGGTTCACGGAACACGTTAAGGGTTTTTCTCGTCCATGTGGTATGTCAGTTTACACTTCCAATTTTAATATTGAAACTATTATATGTATTAATACCAAAAAAGTATATTTCTCGTTAAGTAATTTTGAAGGTATTTTTAAATAGATGGTTCAAAGATTTTCTTTTTTCCTATCCAACCAAAATAAAAATTTCGTTGAAACGTGTCACGTCTACTGACACGAAATGTTGCTACATAGACCATTGACTTTTTGGCCATCTCATATATTTTTCACTAATGTGCCATAATAGTTTTGTTGCTTTATTATGCTTTATGTTCTAAAGTAACACTTAGGTTTTAAAGTCTATCTATCATTTAATGAAAGTTTAGGGTGTATAAGTTTTCCTGTTTCACTCTAAAACCATGCCACGCTAAGAGATTAAAAAGGTTTGCGGTGAATACATATTATTTGTCTTGGATTTATGAGCAATTAGCAATAAATAATAAGGTAAAATATTTGAATGTTGGAATTACAACTGGGAAAGATAGGAATAATATTAGTCATGTTCAAAAAAGACGCGATTGGTGTATTTATGCTGGCTATATATTCAGTAAATGGTATACTCGATATTTGGTGATTCACAAGTACTTATATGGCACGATGTACTTATATGTGCTTTTACTAGAATCTGCACAAAGCGGAGGGTGAAATGGAGTTGAACACAGCATATAAATATAATATATTTCAAAACCAAGATTGAAATTACAAATATTAGTAGAAAAAGCTTGTTAAATATGTAGTAAAATAAATACATCAGTAAATAACGTACTAGTAGTTATTTTATACTATCTTCAATGTTAAAATATGAATTTAATTGAAATAAGACAGAAAATGTGGGAGGATTGTGAGGTTTACTGAGGTGCGTGAATATTCTACGATAAACGCTTGGAGAGCTGAAAGACGCTTTCCAGGATTTAGTTTTAATCTTAATTAACGAGTAACAATTACTTTACCTCAAGACACAACTGGTCTGCGCATAAATCGTTTTCCTAATTGATGGGTCTATTTTGTACTTTACCGATGATATGAAAATTTTGTTTAGAAATCTATTAAATTTTCAATATGCCACAAATAGCTATGGAAACCAGTAATAATGAAATAAATAAGAACATTAATAAATTGCATGTTTTTAGGGACTGTCTACAATTACTTCAGTGCTTTTTAGCTTTCATATATTAGCTCATACTTTCAAGTTCTATTCATAGTAGGAAACACAACTATGCAGAGTTCATTTTGAAGTTCTTCGCCGCCGACTTTCTTAATCTCTTTAGAGGGACTTTGATTTCTGATTTCAGGAGTCACGTATGACTCAGCGTCCGATTTCACACACTGCATAAAGCAGAAGATGAATTATTATTTGATTTAAATAACTTTTTTGTGTTTAGAGTTTCCTTTAAAAACTGTTATTTTTGTAGTTCTTGAGATATTCTAAGTTTTAAAGTTCTTACGACCGTTATGTTGAAAATTCTAATAATAATATCATGATATTTGTTTGGTAACTGGCCTCATTGCCATAAAAATTTGAACCAAATTTGTTATAATATTGGTTTTTGAGATATTAATATTAAAAAAAAATACTCATGTGTGATAAAACACACATGAGGTTAAGTAGCAGAGAGGACATTATAGTCCTAACTTCGGCTCTAATAAAGACATTTTTCATTTCATATACGGGCAGACAGATATGAAAATAAGCATCAGAAACCAATGTTCTGATGGTGAAATACGTTTGTCTTGACTTGAACAATAACGTGGTATACGTTTGTCCTATGAGTTACGGGACACCCTCTATATAAAATAGTTATAAAATGGTGTATATATATATATATATATATTATATATATATATATATATAAGCAGACCCGACAGACGTTTGTCCTGTACACACGTCTATAATTCAAAAATTTTAAACTTTGATTAATCTGGAATAATCTGGGCTGTTTTGATAACAATGTCTATTAAAAAGTTATTACAATATATAACTTCATCACATGTACATTTAATCACACTTCGACCAACCGATAGTGTGTGAGTATAACATGAGTGATGTGAAATGTAGAGGATGTTTTAAATTAAAACTTACTTAATCTGAAGGTAAAAAAGTTTGAAACAAACTATTTATAACAGGTATATTTTTTCAATTTACAACTTAATTTATCGTAATGCCATTGAATGTACAATATTTTTGTTAATCCTATCAGGAGTATACACAAACAAATTAGATGATTTTTCCGATAAGGCTGAAGTATAATAAGTGACCTCCATCACAATTGAATTATTGATATTTCTAAATAGCCTATCTAAACTACTAAAATGACGAACCGAATTAGATTATAGTTATTTAAAGGCTGAATTATAATAAGCGGCGGCGGCCAACATCGCAATCAAATTATTGATATTTCTAATTAGCCTATCTAAACTACCGAATTTCATTATCTTTATATTTATATTTCTTGTGTGCGTGTGTATGGAGCGGAACTCCTCCTAAATGGGTGGACCATCTTGGAATGTTTTAACATTGTATCCAGCAGAATGCGCTAACGATCACAGTTTTCAAATGTTTTCTATTTTAATTCCAGGTTTTCTGACAGTTTGTGCTGCTATCAAATATGTGTGTTGTTTTGTAACATCGTGTAATTATTGTGTGAGTGCTAATGTAATATTACATTAATAGAGATTGAAGATGTTTGAAGTACATAAAAAACTATAGATATTTATTGAAGTTATTGAACTAATTTTGAAAATTTATTGAACGAAGTGAGTATATATGGTCGCATAACCTAAGTATCATACAAATCAAAAGGTGTGTTTTTCTATGTGTGAATAACTATTGTTAACAGTTTGGTCACATAAGTTCAAATTAAGTAGCATATAAATCACATGATTAAATAACTATTTGTCCTCTTCCACGAAGACGTGGCATTTTTTCTGTAAAAATAAAATTCTGTATAATAGTACACAATGAATATGAGTAACTTATTGAATATGCAAT
Organism: Homalodisca vitripennis; assembly: GCF_021130785.1. Lineage (NCBI taxonomy): Eukaryota > Metazoa > Arthropoda > Insecta > Hemiptera > Cicadellidae > Homalodisca > Homalodisca vitripennis. The sequence continues at coordinate 10,791,432 of NC_060209.1, read as the reverse complement.
TTTAATTAAGTAACTTCTAGATAAAAGTGTATAACAACGTAGACTACGGTATCTAAAATACTAAATAAGTATTCCCTATAGGTTCTGAAGTACAATAAGTGGCCACCATCACAATTGAATTATTGATATATCTGAATAACCATAACCTATCTAAACTACTAAAATGACGATCCGAATTAGATTATAGTTATTTAAAGGCTGAAGTATAATAAGCGGCTACCATCTCAATCAACTTATTGATATTTCTGATTAGTCTATCTAAACTACTGAATTACATTATAGTTATTTAAAATTACACAGTATAGTAACAGAAAAACAGGCCAACAGAATTTAATTTAAAACCAATTCCTACATTATTAACAATAGTTATTGACCCATGTGATTCTCTATTAATTTAATATTACAATTAGCACTCACACAATAATTACACTATTATACAAAACAACACACAAATTTGATAGCAGCACAAACTGTCGGGAAAACTTGGAATTAAAATAGAAAAACATTTGAAAACTGCGATCGTAGCGCATTCTGCTGGATCCAATTTAAAACATACCAAGATAAAAAACAATTTATTTATAAACAAAAAATTAACTGATCAATATCGCTGCAACACTTAATATTTAGGAATTTCAGTTAAAAGTGTATTTTACTAAAACTGCCAATTTTATATCTGGATAACCTCTATTGATATTCCTGATTAGCCTATCTAAACTACCGAATTTCATTATAGTTATTTAAAATTACAGTATAGTATCAGAACTGGCCAACAGAATTTAATTTAAAAACAATTCCTACACTATTAACAATAGTTATTCACACATGTGATTTGTATGCTACTTAATTTGAACTTATCTGACCAATTTTGACTGCACATAAAAAAATGTAAATTACAACAAATTATTTGAAATCCATTAGTTTTAAAACTTGATTATCTAAAAATGTTAACAATAGTTATTCACACATAGAAAACACAACCTTTTGATTTGTATGCTAACTTAGGTTATTTAAGGTAATGCGACCAATAATCTCTATTCATGTACTATTACAATTTTAGCACTCACACAATAGTTACACGATGTTTTATTTTTTATTTTCTTCTTTTTGCCTGTTGGCTTTTATAAACTTTATAACGCGGCCACGTAGTACACTTTTTATAACTTCATTCTATTATATTTTAATGTTATAGAATGGCGTAGCGCAGTCTGCCGGACCCAATATAAAACACTCCAACATCAACAACAATTTATAATTAAAAATTTAATTAAATTTGACCGAATAAATAACTATAATGAAATTCAGTAGTTTGGATAGGCTATCAGAAAATATCAATAATTCGATTGTGATGTGGCTGCTTATTATACTTCAGCCATTAAATAACTATAATCCAATTTGGATAGTAGTTTGGATAGGCTATTCAGAAATATCAATAATTCGATTGTGATGGAGGCCACTTATTATACTTCAGCCCTATCGGAAAACCATCTAATTTGTTTATGTACACTCCTGAAGGATTAAACAAAAAATATTGTACATTCAATAGCATTACGATAAATTAAGTTGTAAATTAAAAAAATATACTTGTTTATAAAATTAGTAATTTAAAATTACAGTATAATATCGGAACTGGCCAACAGAATTTAATTTAAAAAACCAATTTCCTACACTACAATAAGTAGTTATTCACACATGTGATTTGTATGCTACTTAATTTGAACTTAGTGACCAATTCTGACTGCAGATTAAAAAAAATGTAAATTACAAACAAATTATTTTAAATCCAATTAGTTTAAAAACTTGATTACCTAAACTGTTAACAATATTCACACATAGAAACACACAACCTTTGATTTGTATGCTACTTAGGTTATTTGAGGTATGCGACCAATATACTCACTTCACATAAATTTGCAAAATGAGTTCAATAACTTTAATAAATAGGCCTAACTTATAGTTTTATTATGCACTTCAAACATTCTTCAATCTCTATTAATGTATTATAACAATTAGCACTCACACAATAATTACATAATGTTACAAAGAATGCACAAATTTGATTGCAGCACAAACCGTCCGGAAAACCTGGAATTAAATAATAAAAAAAAAATGGCTGTGTTGTAGTATTATAATTTTTACGTAGAACAATTGGGTGAAACTTCATCTTTGCAATCTGCATTACAAAAAACTACTGATCAAGCACTTCACAAATTTAAAATATGAACTTTCTAAATTTTAAATGTGAACAAATGTTTTTTGCCTCTTTGATGAACTTCAGCTGAAAATATTCACAGTTGTTAAGAAACAGTTCACTTTGTATTACGTGTCGTGGCGCAGTCTGGCGGATCCAATGTAAAAAACACTCCACCATCAACAACAATTTATTATTATAAAAAATTAATTAAATAAACTATTAAAATTGGACCGAATTATGAATCTAAACCATTCTCGGATCCAACTGAAAGACACACAAAAAGTTTCATTAAAATCGGTCCACCCGTTTTAGGAGGAGTTCAGTTACCATACACACGCACACAAGAAATATATAATATATATAAAGATATATATATATATATATATTATATATATAAAGATATATATATATATATATTTATTTATTTACACTGTACATTTTGACATAGACATATAAGAGTGCATTTACAAAATATATATGATCACCCACGTATAAACACACACGTACATTTTCGTACTGAATTATATCACGTGGAAAACAATTCAAAATAATGGTATTTGTTCAAAATTTACCATAATACGTCCACCTGGTTTTCACTAGACACACTAACACCACAACAGTACCCAGCAGGGATCATTTGTGGCTGGTTTATACCTACCAGTTGAATCCACCACTGGGCACAGCAAAAACCGATGTGCCACTTCAATCTGGGCAACCTTATAGATGTCCAGTAGCGGCACATCACTAACCGCAAATTTTGAGATTCTGGGGTTCATGGGAAATTCAATAGGTGTTCCCTTACCTCAGAGGCTCTTGTTAACCTCAACAAGGGTGTACCCCCCCCCCCCCTGCTACTTTGACTGGAGAGGCTGGTTCACAGCTGGCCTCCCTTCTTCCGGGATGACTTTGAGATGTAGTGCCCTAATTCTTCCTCATGGATCTCGATAGGAGGCGGCCCCTACTCCCTAACCTTACCCATCCTGAGTATCATATCACTCCGGAAGCAGCGCAAAGGTCCTTACAGGACTAAGTGCAATTTATAAGCTTCTTGTCCTAAGAGAACAAAAAAAACACCACAACAGATATAACCTTTGCTGGTCAACCTACCGCATCCTCGGTTTTGATTTCAAGTGGTAATTGAGTATGAATGAGCTACCCATCATGTAATGAAAGCTCACCAAAGAGATTTACAGTTAATATTTACTGTCGGAGTGTATTTCATTTTTGTTATGTTTTGTGAAAAGTATAATTAAAACAATAAAATCACTGATTGTTTTACACATTAAACAGTGTATTTTCTTATAATACATAATAGACTTGTGAAATAACCTCTTATTTTATTGATGAGCGTATATGCCATAAAATAGCAATATTGCACCTTACAAAATGTAGGTCAATATTTATTAGTCAATACGCAACATTATTTTATAAAATCTTTTTTTTCCTGTAAATTACCTCAAAATAAATACCTAAAACACTCACATTATAATGTTATTATATTTATCTTATTTAATAAAAAAGTGTCCCATACATATGTATTGTTTATCTGTGCAAGAACTGTTGTTCAGGTCAGTCTGGTAAACAACACACTAACGGCGTCACGTCAATACGAGTTTTCTTACAACAACAATACCGATATTATATACGGTAACGGTATGGTGACGTATATTCAGATCCCCACATTATGTGCTGAACTAGGGTACCGGTATATATTCACTACTTGACCTCAATATTTTCTTATCTGTACTGTTTGCCCTGCACTGCACAATTGATTCTTCCCTTGCTCTGCTTCGTTGTAAATATGTGTAAAGCGATAGCAAAATGTGTATTGTTCCGTGTAAATTATTTTAATACTGTATTATCGTATTATAATACTCACTTTTGTGGAAACTATTCAACCATATTTTAATTGCTATTCTAGAGTTATTAAAATTGGATAATAAACCATTTGGTAGGATGGTATTTAAAGTATATTAAACATTTTAGGCATGATCATGTTTATATTTCAGAACGTTTATGTTGTGTCAACCCTTCCAACCATACGTTATTTGTAGGAAACTAGATTGCTACACCGTGCTTAGAGATTGTGTCTAAAACATCATAGTGCACTCAATTGTGCATCTGATGAGACAATGAGAACACCTCTTTACCCTACAACTATATGTTGTAGCCTAGATGTCCTTTATGACTAATCGATGTAAAGAGTTCATTTGAGCTTCTCATCCCCAGCTTTATTTTGAGACGACGAGCAGACTCAGATAATTTATATTCAAGACACTGCTCTAAGTGTAAGGTGAACTGGAGCTAACCTAAACACTCACATCTATACAAGTTGAAAATTTACAATTTTAATACAAACTTACATGAAAATCTCAAATTTTTACAGTCGATAGTTATAGTATGGAAAAGGTTTGTTAAAAGGAAAATTTTTTAACATTTAATATATATTATAGAAAATTGTAAATTGAAATAACAATACGAGTATCAGATTAACGTTCTCTAAACACTACTTAAAGACGCTAATTTCTGAAAGGAATCCTCCTGTTAAAAACTTGTATACATTCCACTACGAGTACTACTGCGTTTGTAGTGAATGGACAAAGGAAGAGTAAAAATGAAGAAATAGGACCTAAATTTTAAACTAATTTTTTACAACATGTTTTGAACTTATGTTAATATTGTTTTACATTCCAATGGTAAGTTCTAATTTTAACATACTTTAATTTTTGTATTAAAAAAATTAAATTTGGTATTTTAAGTATTTAAAAAAATATTTATTGACTATATTAGTAAATGAAATTGTGCTACTTGCAGTTTCTAAGTAGGTATTAAATGTTTTAAAATTAATCATATTATTTATAATTCAAACTGAACTAATTTGAGACAATAATCTATTGGAAAGTTTTAATTATATTTGTTGAAAAAGACATTTCTCGTTAAAGCTGAACCGATAAATTTGTTTCTACTTATTAATGCTGTTACATTATAATAGTATCTTTAGTGAATATGTTCAATCGGCTTCAGTGTAGCTCAACAAAACCTTAAAGAAGACATAACAATTTTTATTGGTAACAACATATTAAGCTGTTACAACATTTAGTTATGTATTTAAACTTGTATGCGTTATTTACATGCACATAATGTATACCATATAAATAAGAATTGTTACAAGGCTTATTTTTAAATTGATGAAATACTGAGTAATTGAGTTTTATTTAAAGATTAGCTTGGTTATTTTGTGTCCACTATTGATCGATTCTGGTAGCTAATTTGCAATATAAGGAGTATTACGTGTATTATGAATAGTGCAAAAGTGAAAGTTTGTCAAATGTAATCAACTGTTCTCTGTAAACATTGTACTATGACAGCACGACATTATTTTATTTTATTTAATCACTATTTTAATGATAACATTTATGTTTAGTAATTAAAATTGAACTGTGAATAAACGTCTGTTCTTATCCTTAAGATGTATGAATATTTTCCTGGTCGTGAGAACAAGGCAAACTCAACTAAAGCGGTAGAATTATATTAAACAAAAAATATTGCAAGGACGTGAGTAGACCTTTTTTTTAACTGAAGTAGTTTTCTGAGATTGAGATATGTATAATATGAGCATGATCTATGCCTACTTACGTTTGAAAAATATCAAACAAAATATTAACAGGTAGCAGATATTATAAATGTGAAAGTTCTCTTGTTTTATTGTTTTTGTTTTGCTTTCACGTGTAAACTATTCAACCGATTGTACTGACATTGTTCAACAAAAAAAACTTATAGCAAGTTGTTACACTTTATGTCCAAACAAAGGATTTCAGTTTTTGTACATAAAATAGATTTAAAAACACATTCGATATTATTCTTGGTGTATCAACAGGATAAGTTATCCTCTTGTAGTATTATTATAATGCATGTTTTGGGGCTTCATGTTTTTAACGATAAGTGCATTTATTCGTAGTAGAATCACACAGACAGACACTAAACTACACGATATTAACATTTTAATATCTCCTAAAGTAAATAAAAATATAATTATTTATCTATATATAATTTAATAATAATTCAACAAAATCAAAATAATTAGAATATAATTCACAACAATATAGTTTCATAAAGTGCTGGAATATATTGTTGAGGAGCTGGAAATATAACGTTTCACAGCGTTTAGTTTAAATCTGAATTAACGAGGAGCAATTAGTTCACCTCAAGACATCACGGGTCTTGGCTTGCATCACAGAGACGAGCTTAAACATCTCACACAGGCGTGCTTATTTTGTATAGTCGATCCCCGAAAACCATAGATTTTACTGTATCACAGTACAATACCAGCCTTAAGTGTTCATGCTTAATTATACACATACATCACACACGTGACATCCATGCCCATTACTAACAGTTCAAAGCAAACTTTTTGTGTAATTTTGTTGGTTCAACGTTATAAGATTTTCTTTTTAAATACAAACTTTACTGATCTCATCTATTCAAAATGATTCTCCTAAGCTATAGATGGGTGGATTATCATTTTGTTTTTTACATATAATCTAATATCTTTTTTTTTAATAACTTCCTAGCGGATTTTACATCACTTTCTTTAGGTCAACTAATTTTATAAGAACATAATAAAACATTTTTTAATGCATTTAAGTGCAGATAATAACATAGTTTTAACCCATTTAACAAGAACGAGCGAAAAAATTGATACTGATAACACTGTTTGAAATAGTTAATTGGTAAATAGGTATAGCGTTATTGGGTGAAAACTCAATAAATTTACTACGTTTTAAGGGAAAGAAGTATAAAGAATATAAAGAATTATCTTTGCGTGAGATAAACAATTCGGAGCTGGCATTATCAGAAAATCTGTATTAAATTTAGATTTAAGGAGAAGTATATTATTACTTTAAATAAGACATTGTATATTTGAAAATGCTACCAGAAAATTGTTCTAAAGAAAGACTTGAGGAAAAGGATTACTGAATTCTTAGCCCTAACTTGATGCGTACCAGAGCCTCCAATAATGGGTGAAAGAACATTGTTAAACTTTTATATCTACCAATCCAGTATTTTGTTAACATTTATATTCATTACATCTTAAGCTTTATTACTCATTACGTGGTTAATAACACCCAGTTTCTACTCAAATATCCACTAATAAGAACTAATGACTCTGTACCAGCTTCAATGTAATTTTTTATTTTTACTTTTACGTTATTATGAGAAAATAAGTATTTGTACTTTTTTCTGAAGAATTTACATCACCTGATCTAGATAGGCTAGTGCACCAAAGATTAAAGGTATTTAACGAAGGTTATAAAACAAATTAGTTTTATGTTTACAATTCTCAATTATTAGCTCACTAATGTTAGTGTAGGAAATTTATTCTAACAGAATTGTGTATTGTGGTCAATTGATGAATGCAGGAGTTTTTGGTATTGTATACCCTAAAATATTATACATGAAAAAATGTTTTTTTTTGTTTTGCTTTCACGCATAAACTATTAAACCGTTTTAGGACCACCAGGCCAAATGAACCATCTGGGTTAAAGTATCTACGGTTCAAGTAGCGTTCAAAATCACTTTCACATTTTCATCTGTCAAGTTTCAATTATATAAATGAACACTTGAATATTTTTTCTGACAAATTCTATCAATTTAAGATTGAAAACCACACAATATAAGTGTTGTGGATGAACATGATTTTTACACTTACATTTATTTGGATTTATACCTGAGAAACAAAATTCTTCAAGTGTGTTTGATATAGAGGTAACCTCAGTGGCAGACAATTGTAATACATAAACACATTCACAGCATCCCAACTATTGAATCCAAGCTCAAAAATGTTGCCTTACTACACCGGTAATTAGTATACAGAGATATTATTCGATATACATATAGAGATGAGACGATTGTTACATGTCTTGCCTCTACTATACGTGTGTTCCAGTGTAATTGTAGCCTTTTCATTTAAACATATACGAATAATAATGACTACTGTCACAAACGATTGTTTAAAAGCGTACGATTGAGTAAACCTAACCGATTTAATAAACTAGTAAACTAACAAACTAACAATTGTTCTTTTTTTTTAATAATTTACAATTCCAGAGACTATTGCCCGTGTTAGCTAAGCAGTTATACGTTACTTCTGCAATCTTCTCAGGTGAACCATCGTCACAAATTATTGAATGAAAATCATTTTCATATTTGATACTTGGATTAAATTCTCTTGGTACCAATTTTAAACATAAAATTGTCAATGTTAAACAGTACTGTATCTAGAGAAAAACAATGATGCTAGCTAAGTGAAATAACTTGTAGCAAACTGACCAGAAACAGGAATGAAAATAACATATAATAATAACATATAACAAATAAACTATACTTGAAACAAATAAATGAAGTTAAAGCAACAAAATGTATTAGAGAAAAGAGTTGATATTTTTATTACCGTTGATATGTTCTACATGTATGATAGAAGTCGTCTACATTATCAAAACAAGTATATATGTCAAACGTAATAAGAACCATTAGAAAAAATGTATTATTATTTTAACAATATGTTTAAACTTTTATTCCCTAACTGAGTTAAACCAACGCTAAATAAAATAGTAACTTACCTCTTCTGCAGGCGCAAGTTTTCTATATTTGTATATTATTGGGAGTATAAATAATAGTTTCATTCATATATCAAACAACAATTAAAAATGTTAAATCTAATTATAGTATTTCCATTTGACCTTTAAGCAAGCCAAGCCGGCTACATTAGGCACGATTCTTTTTTTATATAAAAGAACATTTTTAAAACATGTGTACTGTAGATACATTTATAAAAGACATTCATAGTAAAAACATGCTGTAATCAAGGCATGTTATTTTTGCAACGGAAAATCTCAAGAACGAACAACACTTATTTTTGTTAGTGCGTTTTATTAATTTTGATAAGTGACGGGAGTAATAAGGAATAAATGTACCCAGTTAAGTACCAAGCCATAGGCAACACTAATTTCACAGGCGGTGATCTCAATCTAAGTTGGGACTTTAGAGCTTTGTGTCTGCCTGGTGCGTGCTCCTATTCTCGTAACTTCTCTGTAAACTTACTTGACGTTGCTCACTCAGAATAATTATTCACTTACATCACTCTGGAATATTACACTGCCATGTAATAACTATTTAGACGGAACTATGTTTTCCAGAGGCATCTTTATTTTTTTAGTTATTTTATTTGAAACCTAGCTGATGTCTAAATTACATATTTGTTATAATTATAATTTGGAACTCGATAAATATATTTGATGAGAAATATTCTAATATTTTTATATTATGTATATGTACATTTGAACTACCTAAAAATGAACTACCTAATCTAAGGGCCAGCGCATGAAGAGATATAATATGGAGAACTTACTAAAAATAATCTCAGTAACTCAATATCTTAAAACTATTTATTTAATATCATAGAAAAAGCTGGATTCTGTAGTTCTGAATACTCCACCTTAAAAGCCATCAAATTAAGCGAATAAAAATAACCAACAGATAAAGAATTATTTGGACGTTTTTTACAAGTTTCCAGCTTTTATGTAAAGTAATAATAATTTTATTTTTATGAACTACTTGCTAACCATACTATTCTACAATGTTGGGAATTAAGAAAAATACTCTTAGGTTTTGTTAACAAAATAATATACCTACCAAAGTCATATTAAAACCATGATTACAAGAAATTTTTGTTTTGACTAATATGTCATTTAGGTTATTTATTAAACTTACGTTTTGAAATTCTGTGCAACCGTGATAATACACTACTGAACGCCATGGTAAGCTCAAAGCTTCGGGTATAAAACTTGAAAAATATTACATTTGATTCATTACTAAATATGATTAAAAAATTTTCAAATTTAGGTTTCCATTCGTTTGTGCATTATTTAAGAGGTTTATGAACTATATATTTATCTTCCACAATATTAAATGGTATATTTTCTATGGAACTTATCAAGTTCCATTCTCCGGGATGATAAACCAAATCCTGTTCTTCCTGATATGCTAATTTAAGATCTTGGAGTGAAGAAGGCAAATCGTTGATGCATTGTACCAATGAATAACAAACACCCAAGGAGGATTCACTTCTGGCTGGTTTATACCTTCCAATTGAACCTACACTGGAAACAGCAAAATGTTGCGATGGATATTCCAGGAATGGAATCACTTATCATAAATGACAAGATATTTGGATAAAATGGTAGTATTATCCCCTACCCGTTTCGACTGGAAAAGACTGGGACAGAGACAGCCTCCCCTTCTACCAAGGCGGTATGACTGATATATAAAATTTGCTATCCCTTTCCAAGGTATCTCTACAGAAAGTGGCCTCTACCACCAGCCTTATCCGTCCTTAATAATTTGTTCCTCATGAAAGAATCGCAAAGGTCTTTTTAGGACTAAGTACAATGAGGGATTTCCTCAGTTTCTTGTCCTAAGTGAACGAAAACATAAAAAAGAAGATAATTACGAACTCAACTGGTAAACCTGCAATACTTAATTTAAATACAGAGAGATAGTTGTTATATTGCCTAATGTATAGGTGGTTAGATGTGTTTGTTTATACCTTCATCACATGTATGTACAGAGCATTGAAGAAAATCGTTCGAATATTTTTTTAATCTATACTACTCATAGTTATTACTTTGAAGGAAATTATGATATTACAGCTGATGTTTTATTACTTATAATAATTTTTAATTATCACCGATGCAAAGGACATCTTCGAGGACTGCAATGTTGTCATTTGTAATGTTTCACATAGTCATACAACTCTTGCTGCACGTAAAGCTTTACACAAGAGAGAGCATCACTCATTACAGTTTACTTGAACGTTTAGTTGAAGTGACTCTATGAGTCAGCATCCCGTTGATGACGTCATCTTTGAGCTTCTCTTTGAATAGCCTTCATTAGTGGACTAACTACAGCTTCTGACGTCCACAGTTCTGTGCTTACATGTACTCGAAATGGTTCCTTGAAATTATTCGCTTTTTATCTCTAACAAAAAAGGAGAGATATTGTGTACAAGAAAAAATATAAATATCTATTACATAAATAAATTTGTTATAATTTGTCTTAGTTCTCTTCGGATAACAAGGTTCCATTAGTAAAATAGATTAGATAGTAGTGTTTTATTTTTTATATTTACCATTATTTGCATTAAATGCTTCCTTTCAAAACAGAAACGTGTTCCTTGATCTGTAATACAGAATCATTATAAAGCTTTGTTCACAACATTACCTATACTTTCCCTTGTAATGAGAAACACATTATTAGGAGGACATAAATCATTCTTTTAACACATTCATATTATAAAGAAAATATTAATTACAAAATTGTTGAGAAAATGAAGAAAACAATAAGACGTGGTGATAGGTGAGTGCAAATATATTTGCTCTCTTGGTGAAATAGTGACTGATATAAGTGTCTTTCGTCACGTTTTTATTGTACCTATGTGAAGTAAATAGCTGATGATAAACAATATTAGATGAGAGGTGACATGACATATTGTAATATATGACGTAATAAATATGAATGTCATTTCTTTCTATGAGACGTCACTTTTACGATTAAACTTAGAAAGTCTATATCACCGTATGATAACTGATAACATTTTTTGTCTCAGATACGACTTTCGTTGTCTTTTGGCACAGATAAAAGAGTGTCTATTTGCATAGTATCTGTATAAGATCAAATTTGTGATACACACTAGATGACGTTTCTTCCTTCTCGTATTATCACAGTTGGCAATTTGAGTTCGTAGAGAAAAACAAATTAGTTAGACAATAGGAGACATGTTGTAAGATTATTTCTGATAGTTAAATTGTGATAAACATAATTATCTATATCTTTCTCGTCGTATGTTCACTTTACAAAATGGCTTGAAAATACAAAATTGTCTAGAAAATATTCGAAATGTTCTGATGCATCTAAAGTAGGATGTGATGGGTTGTCGTCACTTTCTCACCTCCGTGTACCTGTCACATGGGAAATTGCATTTTATAACTAAAAAAACCCCTTATTGCATCCTATTACATGTACCCGAAAATGCGATAAAGTCGCAGTAAATTAACTCTACTTTATGAATATAAATTAGTCAAAGTCGAATGATTCAATCTATTTAAATAATTTAAAGTACTGTGTAACATGTACAGGGCTAAGTGTACTTTGAAAGCAAATGCCACGTTGTGAAAAACAACGGATATGGATACATATAACAAAAATAACGTATTGAAACTCTATTGATAAATGTAACAACTCTTCTCGAACAGTCCTCCAAGCAATGTTAATTACTGCACTTATATGAATAGCTGAATGTAATGAGACAAATAAATACTGTAAGGTTTCTTTTGTTTAGATGTTTTTGATGTTGCCCCGCGCCCAGCTCTCCTGACCACACCCATGCCAAATCTCTCCATCATAATTGGTGAGTACCAATTTTTCATATCAAAATGGCTGTCCTTACATCGTCGCATAATTTTTAGAAATAAGCATTTCCGCTTCTTAAATAAGCACTTCCTGTTTGTTCATCCATCGGTGTCTGGGCGGATGTGCGTATCCACTTACATCCGGAGGATGTCTGTTTCGAATTGTAATACAAGACTTCCTTTCCAGCAACTATCTGGACATTGATTCTATGAATTTTGTTATACTAATAATTACGTATGTCTTACAATACTATTCATAAAAACTAGTGTTTTGAATATGAATTAGGGTAATTATATTTTTATTCACAGTAGTAAACACCATACAACTAGTTGTGTGTCTGTGTTGTAATAAATTAATTATAGTATAAAAATCTAATATCTATTTTTAAAATACTAAGCGTTTTTGTTTAATTTAGAACCATTCGGGATTAATTTAAATATAATTGCCTTAACATGCTATAATAAAAAGGTTTAGGAAGAAATATGTACTAAACGTACGTACAAATTGTACGTTTTAAACAAACAAAAAATGGATAAGAGTACAAATTGAGGTACTTTTTCAGTTAAGCACTGGTAGTCCGCTCATATTTCATAGCTTACTACGAATTTTTAATTTTATTTTGGTAACAAAAGTTTTACTAATTATTTGTGCTTTTTAATAGAAGATTTAAACAGAGCTGCAGTTAATTATTAATGGATATCCTAGTTGAGAGATGTTGGTAAATACTTCTGGTAAATGACGTGTGTCATTGCAGACTAATGTGATTAAATGTTGAAAATTTGAGGTATTTAAAATACACTTTAGCAGTGGCAGTTAAATACCCGTTCTAGACTATTATTTTATTGCCACAGCAACAATGCCACCATGTATATTTTAAAAATAATACTGTAAATTTCATGTTATAAATAAAAATAAATAGTAAAGGTTAATTTCTGATTATGGAACCAACAATAAATTAATAAAATTATATCTTTTTTATTGTTTAGGTTACGGTAGTAGCATCGCGTGTAGCTAGGTGGTAAGTTTGGCAGAATTTCGAGTACTATATCTTTGACAGTACGAGGACACGGTATTTTTAGTGATGTACTATATATATTAATGTACCGGGGTGTTACCATGATACACTCAAAAATATGACTGAAAAATATTTTTCACTTGTACCGGAATATGTTGTAGGTACTATAGTATAACTAAAACACCGTATTGAATAAATGAAGCAAGCCGCATAGTAACATCTCGTATTATTTGCATGGAGAAGATACAATGGTTAGTTTTATAAACTCTGAAGAAATTTTTGATGCCATATTCCAATGCAAACTGTCTGTATTGTAAAACTACTTTTAATTCAAGAATATTGAAAGTCAACAAGATGACCTCTTTTACCCTACTTATTTCATAATATACTTAATCTCGTTGGCATGTCTTCTTCAAAGGTAAGTAGCAATACTATTAATCATACACTGGCTAAGTATCAATAGAATATATTATTAAGACATTTTTCATTCGTTTCAAAAATGTAAACTGTTATTATCTTGGACGGCATCAACGTCTTGTATTAAATAATTCTGTGCATAAACAATAAATATAAACCAAACCTACCCTAATAGTGTAAATCATATAAATCACTGTGAAATATCTTAACGTACACTTTAAAATTTAGATATTTATAGAACATTCACTGTTATGGAAATGTCACTGCTCAGAGAGAACGTTACAAAGAACTCATTATTGCCCACGACAAGGGAGCTACAACAGAGAGCTATGTATCCCTGGGCTGACATTCGCTATAATTGTGTAATTGAATCCTTGTGTAACTGTGATCTTAAGACATTGTACTTGCTATTTTCCCGATATAAAAATGGATATTTTTGGTACTATTAAAAAAGTATGTAAAGTAGTGCAATGATTTGTTTTTTCAATGTAATTTATATATTTTTCTAAAAATTTAAATTTAAATATTTTAAATTCTAATCAAATAATCAATTTTAAAGTACATATGTTATCTGTAAAACTTAAAATATAATAACTATTGGTAACACATTAAACTACAAAATTTGGTTAATATTGTTGAAAACACTCATCGTATTCAACGAAAGAAATTTTAGGTATACTTTCAACGGCGCTAATAAGCCTACGGGTTGGTTTGAGTATTCCCTCAATTTATTCGTTTTCTAATTGAATAATACTTTTTAAAAGCATTGAAAAATAATGTATACAAATGATACGTCCAGCAAAAATGAAATCCAACTACTTTTATAGAAAACTCCATTAACAAAATGATTTTATTTACATAGTTATTACTTCGTTCTTACTAATGAGTTACACTCCAATATAGGTACCAATTTTAGCTATTCATAGACACAGAAAAAACATAACTCATTCAGACTAAAACAGAAATATGAAATTGGAGTATATATCTGGGAAAGACAATTTCATATACATTTACTATCTAATGTAACTCCTAAGTAATGGCTTTACCTTGAATATTTCTCTGTATATTGAATAAAACAAAATCTTCTAAGGCAATTCTCAGAACAACGTTGTCTGGTAGTAATAAGAATGAGTGGAGTGTTATCTTTTGGTAGCTTTAGCTTAGAGCTTTGAAACACGACAAAGAGAATTATACAAGAGTTTATGAAAAGGAAGATTCTTAGAGTTTTTAAACAATAAAACGCTACAGCATTTATAATAAGAAAAACTATTCATCCACCATGTCTTATGAGCTGAAAAAATTAGCTGAATAAATACTTCAACAATATTATTGAACCTATTATTCTGCGCCTCTTCTTTTGTACAAATAAAGAAAAGTTTAAATCTTTTATGTATTTTTGAAAATATTAAATGAAAATGACATTTTAGTAAAATCAAGTAGGCTATAATAAATAAATGTACTACGTTATTGGATAGGATATTTACAGTAATGGTATAGAAAAATAAGTGGGTAAAGTGTGGAATATGCTTAGTGTTAAGAATGTCCATAGATGGTTGTATTTCCACAGTTTTGAGGGGTTCTTAACCCAGTGCTATAATAAGTTCATAATAATAATAGCTTTTAAGAGAAACAGTTAAATTCCATAACCTCTTAAGTAATTCATCCTGAAACCTTCTGTGTCCTCATACACCTCAATATATTCCATACGGGTCGAGATATCGATGTACAATCTTCACCATACCTATTAAAGACTTTTTTGGACTTTCGAAGGCTTAAAATATCGCCCCCCCATTTTCAAAGGGGAGTATAGGGCAGTGAAGTCTCTTTAAATTTTAAAATTGCAATCTTGTGACACTTAATTTGAAAGTTAAATTTAAAAGAAACACAATGCCATGAACAAAGCATATCTACGGTTATCCTATAAAAGTTATCTAAGGATGTAAATTACTTAATTTACTTATTCCTAATACAATTGGATACATTCCAAACTAACTGAGATATAAATGTGCAACCTTAACAATAATTATTAAATTACTTTTTTTGATTTTTTTTAATATAGAAAAATTTCACCTCCATTTTGAAAGGACATGGAATAAAATAATTAGCTAGCATTTAATTAATATTATTTTTAGTAATAACATTGCCTTCGAAATGAGATACAACCAATAATTTTATCTTCCTGCATTTTATTACATTGAAATATTTGATAAATTCCATTACTGAGCCTATCAAAATAATTTAAGGTTTATAGGTTTTGTTTTTATAGAACCCCAATTTGGTTTGCCGCTTAATTTGCGTAACCACAACATTAATATATACGCACTAAAATCGTCTGTAAACGAAAATTACTCATGAATACAAGTTTCACTGGTAGAGAAAGAGAGCTTAGAACTTTGAAACCGCTGACTGATGAGTTATGGTTTCAGTTAACTCAAGTTATCAAGTGATGTAATTTATCTGGAGCCAAAGTGGTTAAAATCCATTCACGTAGCACTGAGCTATAAAATAACGCTTTTGATCATCATAATATGGTATTCTAGTAATTAATGGAGTTTAGATTTTAGTCTCATGGAGGATTTAAAAATGTAGTATGAAGAAAAGAGTAAAGAGGAAGTAATGGGCTTTGGAATGTGTATATTCCAAAGATCGATTTTTGGAAAACAAGGAAAATATTCCTTACAGTCACAGTCGGAAAACAGTCTTATATAAATATCAAACGGAAATTGCATTAATAGTTTAGATGTTTATTTCACACAACGCTTATGGGATAATAACTGTCTATGTTGCCATGTCATTATAATACAAACATTTTCAAACACTTAGAAAAGTAAAATTGTATAACCATATAAATCTTTTTATTTAGTTGCAAATAATTTATAATTCTTTTTACATATTATTTGCCTTTTCTATTGTATTTGTGTTTTAACTAAATTAAACAAAAACTGTCTTGAAAACCAAAAGGATAAAAATAAGAAGGAATAAATGTTACTTGGAATTATACAAATATTTGATAAAAATATTAAAAACTTTATTATTCTTATAAAATAACGAAGAAGCATTTTGCCTAAATGCGAAATACTACAATCCTGAAAGGTTTTAATGGTTAAGAATGATTAAGTAATTCATCCAAATTACATATGAATACTCCTATATCAAACGTGTGTGTATGTATATATATATATATATATATATATATATATATATATATATATATATATATATATATATAATATATTAAACTGTATAAATGGCAAGAGCCTTATTTAATTTCAATAAACATTTAATCAAAAAAAGTAGTTACTCCGCCGGGAGTCGAACCCGGATCTCTCACTTGCCGGGTGAATGTGCTACCAATTACACCACAGAGCGCTTACTTTTTCCGATTCAATTATTTTGTATTTGGCCGTACCTGTCACATATGTGTTTAAATAAGCAAACTAACACATGATCAGAAGACCAAATACCTGTAAAACGCCTTTTATTTACATTAAACTGTATAAATGGCAAGACCCTTGTTTAATTTCAATAAACATTGAATCACAAAAAGTAGTTACTCCGCCGGGAGTCGAACCCGGATCTCTCACTTGCCGGGTGAATGTGCTACTACATTACACCACAGAGCGCTTACTTTTTCCGATTCAATTATTTTGTATTTGGCCGTACCTGTCACATATGCGTTTAAATAAGCAAACTAACATATGATCGAAAGACCAAATACCTGTCAAACGACTTTTATTTACATTAAACTGTATAAATGGCAAGAGCCTAATTTAATTTCAATAAACATTGAATCACAAAAAGTAGTTGCTCCGCCGGGAGTTGAACCCGGATCTGTCACTTGCCGGGTGAATGTGCTACCATTACACCACAGAGCGCTTACTTTTTCCGATTCAATTATTTTGTATTTGGCCGTACCTGTCACATATGCGTTTAAATAAGCAAACTAACATATGATCGGAAGACCAAATACCTGTCAAACGACTTTTATTTACATTAAACTGTATAAATGGCAAGAGCCTAATTTAATTTCAATAAACATTGAATCACAAAAAAGTAGTTGCTATAATATATATAAAATCCACCCAATCACCCGGAATTACATGATATGGGAGAATGCAATATGTAGATTTCTACAAAATCGACTTAAATTTTTGTGAGCTGAGGATAGAGTGAGTTGAAAAAAAAATTTTAAATAAAAATGTCACTGGCTTTTGGTTATTTGCCATCATTACCTTTATAACAATAGAACACTACATTGCAAGGATTCTAATATATTATCTGCTTTAGGTGTAAGAAACAGAATACAAAAAATTTTTGACACAAAAGATTTTAATTTCGTCAATATATGCAATGAACTCGCTAAGTTAAACAAAACACAGAAGCAGAAGTATCGCATCCAGTCACAGCATATGAAATAGGAAATTCGCTTGGTCTGATTTTATTTTTATATAAGGAATTTAATTTTATAACATAAACATTTGAACTAATTACAATTTTGTGATATATTATTTATTATGAATGGAATATTTTTTTGATACTAAAGTATATTAGTAAATAATACAATTATATTTATTAAAAACAATCTTTGAAATGTACTGATTACATTCCATTACCCATTCAGACAATGCCAATAGAATTGTTCCAGACACATATTTGTGTTTTGACTAAATATTTTAACGTTGTAGGCAAAGGCACAAAGGGTTCTACTTTAAACGGATACCCCCTACATTGTGAATAACTCAGTATCATCCTGCTTGGTGATTCCACAGCAGTGAAAATCAGAACTTAAAGGAAAAAATTTCTCAAGAGCTATAATGGCACTGCTTTTATGAATTTTATGAGGACTTTTCTCGCTTATAACTTATGACTAAATTCCTTATTAGGGAGTCTGTTGTACAGCTTGTAACATTGGACAATTACGTTTGTTTCCGGAAGTGTTGTATAGAAAGGTTAAATCATTGCACATTTCTGCAGCTGTTTCAAATACAAGATCAACTGAAACTCGCATAGACAAAAGAAGTTAGTCATTTGTTTGGCCAAATACGTTGTTAAAAACTGCTCCCAATTATTAAAATCGGAAAAAGTTATCATAAGTAAAAAATAATAAATATTATCACGGCCCAGAAACAGACGAAGGGCGAAACCCCGCGATAGCCTTTCTAGTCTGGTCGGATTTTTCATCAAAAGCAGCTGATCAAAATCCGTCCTAAATATTTTGACTCCACAGCACAAAAATGACAGTTGTCTCAATAATGTTCATAACTGGGAGAGAAATTTGTCGTTTCGGTGCGCAATTATATTTTTGAGTGAGGCGTCACAGATTTCAAAAAAAGATTAAGGGCTTAAAAGTACTTTTCCTTCCCAGCAGAACATTTTTATTAAATGGGAAATAAAATTACAATGTATATGTTTAATTTTATTCCAGTTACAAAATAACCCAATACAGCCCTACTGTCAAATGAACGTATTGAAAACGGGTGTTTGTGTTGTGTTTGTTCAGTTCGATAAAAAAACTATTTTATAAATCTTATATTTTCTTTGATCTCAAACGCAACTTAAACCAAAAATATTTGTTTTCTTAAGTTAATATGAGTAAAGCTGCTCATCCTAAATGGGAGTAAATGTCAATGTTATGAAGTTCATTTTTCTGATGATAATTTAAAGAACTTAATCAAGATGAATCAAAACGGAACCAACTTATAAACAATTAGTGGATAATACTGAAAATTGAGTTTATAAAAGTACAGACACAGAGTTCTGCGTCCTGCCAGAAAATTGTTCTGGAGAGTAAAGTTGGTGCACATTTCACACTTTCGTGTTTTGGAGTAAATACTAAACTGAGCACAACTGCTCGTAATTCTTATGGGAAAAATTAATTCAAAATTCACACTAAACCTGTAATAATATTATTTTATTCCGTAAATACTTAATAGGTAATGTATTACTACTCGATTACTTATTTCTTATATTGAGTTTGGGTCAAATTTATAATTTACATTTCGTTTAACATTACCCTGAGTTATATTCAGTAAAATCGTCATACATTCTCAGTATTTAACGTTAAAATATTTTTATAATAAATGCATAACGGTAACTGTAAAGAATTAATTAATAAAGATAGTAACATATTAAATGATATACTTGCAAAATAAATACTATTAGATTTTCTCATAAATTACGCGATTAATTGAATATTAAAAGTTCACTATATTGATTAAAGTCAAACATAGAACTCACTGAGAAAACTTGTGAGATCTTAGAAAGTGTTTCAATCATATAGTACAAGAACATAAGTAAACTACTTCAAACTAATTTTCGTATTTAATCCGGCATTTTTGTAAAAACTCAGCGAAGGCGTAGTCCTCTTAATATTATCACGAGTCGCACCAGCATAAATAAGTAGAAATAGATAAAAACAAGAACGGCATTAAAGGATTTAATATTCGTTAATTACCCCTCACAGATGGAGAATATTTTTATTATTTCTGGGGAATATACCAAAATTTTCTTTTTATTTGTGCCAATAATTATGCAGTTCTTATTGACGTGACAACGTCTTAAATTAGGTTGCGGCTCGGAGTCACTCATGAAAAAGTGTAACGCCCGGTAACGTTACGATGCCCGTCCAGTGGGTCCGCCGCACGGGATAAAGCAGATAACTATGTTTATTCGTGAAAATGTGGAGTGCTTAGATTCGTCATTTACAACAACTACAACAATAAAGGTAAATAATTGTACACTGATATTTCATTATCGTAAAACTATGATTGATTGATTAATTGTTAGATTGACACAAAAGTTGAGAAACTGAGTTTATAGGTTATGTCATACTATTGACAAATGTTGATAGTGTTAAGTAAATTATTAGTTTAAATCACTCTGCAATCAATCGTAATTCAGTCGATTGAGAAGAAACAGCGCGTATTGCTAGTCAAACATTTAAAATAACAAATTATAACCTCTAACCTGTCATAACAGTGCGACCAAACAAACGAACTAAACCGACCAATCACCACGCGCGGAGTTAGAATTTAACTGTGTTTAGCAAGAATTTCAAATTCCAATTTTAGTAAATGTTTTATTCAACTTTACCATTTACAATAACAAATTTTAATTAATTTCAAATTATGTACAATGTTTTAGTAAACAAAATATATTTCTATAGTTAAAATTTGTGCAATTCTTATTTTCATTCAATTCCTTGTTCCTATTGTGCAATTTAATAATATTCATATCAATAAATATTCTACCGAGAAAAAGACGTTGTCACGTAAAATCTTCGCCCGTAAAACCGACTTTACAGGCAACCATAATTTTTTTTATGAATAAATACAATATACGACAGACCAAATAATTCGTAGTCTCTCTTATTACACACCCTGTAAAGTACTCTAGAGACTTGCTGGACTGTGCGATACAACGAGCTTTTGAATATCTAACAAAAATATCTAAATATACCAAACAAAAATATCACTTGCCTCTAGGATTGACATCACTACGAAATAAATTGGTTGTTTGGTGTACAATCGTGTTTTATGAGTGAGTTGAAGTCGACTAGGAAAACGATTAAGAGCCAGGAAAACAATTGTTTTCCTTTAAAGGAACTTTTGTTTTATACGGAAAACAAAATTACTGATTACGTATGGCTCTATGATGACTATTCCAACATAGTCTTCATTTTTTATGTTTACGCATGAAAATCATTTGTCATTTATTTAAGTAAGGCATTAAGTTAAGGGAATTTAAAATTGCAATATATGTGCCCGAATAGATTTTTTTTCAGATCGCCCTTACGCGAAAATTAAAAAAACTCACTTGATAGACCAAATTAAGGATTAAAAACACGTATTATTTTTGCAGCACGCTATTGTATCAGTTAAATATTTGCTGTGATTTGAAGTGTAACATAAGCCAAAATATCAATAAATGTGCAAAGAATATAAAAACGCGTGCTCAATCATACTAATTGTCCTCATTGGAATTTGATTGTTAAATAACTTATCCAGGATTATCCAGAACTGAATATTAGTGACGAATCATAAACAATTAATTGAAAATATTTTGAGATGATTTTATAAAAATACAGTTGAAAAACTCTAAATTTCACTGGAAAAATGTTCTACAGAGTAAATGTGGTGAAAAATGTCAGCCTCCTGATTATGTATTAATATTAGTGCGACCCCTATAGCTCGCATGTCTTATGGGAATTGTTAATTACGTATTCACACGCAGCATGTAAACAAACAATGATTCAACTTAATGAATAATGTATCAGAAATGTGTTTACAATCGGTTTAAAATATATAAATTATATTTTCCCTTACATTCGATTCATTTCAATTCCAAAAGGCCATTATAAATTCTACATACTACTAAAGCGTCGTGAAGATGCTAATATTGTTTCCACTAAAGCATCTATATATTTATAAAGTGTTAAAACTATTTTTTGTAAGAAGTACAGCTTTCTCCGTAATGACTCGTAGTACAAACCATAACTTAAGACGATGTCAAGTAATGCATGTTCCGAAATCACATTCAGCAGCGTATCAAAATTTTTACAGTAGTATTGCACCCCGAGTTTTTAATACAATCATCCACCAACTTGAAATTTTTTCTAATATAAATCAATTTTTGTCTAACTTAAGAAAGTGGCTTTTTTATTACAGAAAATCTAGATATTGTTTTGAAAATTGTACAATAGAACACTATTGCAACTGCATTATTAACAGTTTTAAATTGCAAATAGTTAGGTTCTCAACATATTATTATATTATGTGGTTCTGATTATATTTAATTTAACTTACTATTGCACAGATATTACATGTTTAGTTATATTTGATAGTTTTATAATATATTTATTTATTTATGTCATGCCGTTTTGTTAATCTTTAATAATTTTAAACGTGCTGGCGATCCCACCACAGGAACTTTTCCTAGGGGATAACCTATTTATTTTGCTTAGTTATGAAAACATAGTGAGTATTCATTTACAACCAATTGTTATGTTGGAAAACTTGAGTGTTTTTTATCATAGTTTGTTCAAATAATGTAGTCAATGTACAACTATTATTTAAATTTAAATATAAGTATATTGTATTTTGGATGTTTGGGGTGACTGGGGCGCCCTTTGCGAGGGACTGTTTGTAATAAGTCAAAGTTTCTTGATGGTAAAATATGTTGATAGTTTTATTTATGTCATGCCGTTTTTTATTATGGAATGGTTTTTTGCGGGGGATGTTTCGGTTGTTTCGTGCGTCTAACATGTATAATAGCATCTCTAAGAATCGATTAAAAATTATCTTTAAGTATAATATAGTTATTTATTTTTGTACATGTTTAAGGGTGTAAAATGCATATTCATGTAGAGTTGTAAATGTGTACTTATTGTACTAAATTGTATTGCAGCAAAATAAAGAATTTTCTATTCTATTCTATTTCTATTTGGAATAACACATTTCACTAATAATATTATGATTATTTTATTTTTTAGTTTAGTAAGTACATTTAATTTAAAAATAAAGTATTAAATGTTGTACTTAACAAATAAATATTATATTTTCTCACTGAACTATCCATATAAATTTAATAGTAAAAGCTCGCCATATTCACTAACTGGCACGTAAAAGTCGCTGGCTACTTACTTGAGTTTTCTCTAAAGAAATAGATACTGAATTCACTGACAATACTTGTGAGATCTTAGAAAGTTTGTCATTACTATACTATGACGTAATAAATAAAATACTATTAAATAATTTTCGTAAAACATCAGCAGAAAATCAAAGGCATCGTACTCCGAGCCGAGCATTCAAAAAGTAAACTTGAAGTGGATAAAAACAAAAACCGCATAGAAGGAGATAATCTTCAGCAATTATCTCTCATTATTGGAGAATAGTTTTAAAATTCTAGATCTTTCTTTCTATCTGAGTCATTCCATTGGTCTTTTATGAATAAATATTAGATTTTAACAGATTACGTTGCCTTTCGCTCTGTACATTATAAAATAGCAAGGTACTTGAAATACTACTATAGTACAGATCATTTTGTTGTTTAACTTTTTTTGTTCTCATAGGACAAGAAGCTCATAAATTGTACTTAGTCCTGTAAGAAACTTTGCGCTGCTTCCGGAGTGACAGGATATTCAGGAGTGGTAAGGTTAGGGAGTAGGGGCCAAGTCTTATCGAGATCCATGAGGAAGAATTACGGCACTACACCTCCAAGTCATGTCTCCCCAGAAGAAGGGGAGGCCAGCTTTGAACCAGCCCCTCCAGTCAAAGTAGGCAGGGGGTGGCACATCCTTGTTGAGGCTAGCAAGAACCTCTGAGGTTAAGGAACAAACTCCAACAGTCATCTTCCACAGTAGACTAGTTCTATCGAATTGTCCATAAACCCCAGAATCTCGACATTTGCGGTTAGTGATGTGCCGCTCCTGGAAATCCATAAGGTTGCCCAGATTTAAATGACACATCTGTTTTTGCTGTGCCCAGTGGTGAGTTCAACTGGAAGGTACAAACCAGCCAGAAGTGATCCCTGCTGGGTATGTTTTTTATCTTTCGACTACGCATACTGTAAAATTTTGTGACGTTAAACATTTACAATTAATAATAAAAATGCCTTATTGATTAATATTTATCAAATTCAATAACCAATACGTGGCGTACTGGCCCAAATCCCAAGACAGGAACTTTAAAAATAGATTTGTTCTAGCTATCCTGAACTGAGTATTAACTATCTCTGTGTTGTTAAGTTCAGAGGAAAGTGAAGAATTCTCATTATCATTCTTTATTATAGTTTCATTCACCAAGAAAATAATCTAGTAGCTTTAAATGTTTCGCCGCATGAGCTTACCTGGATTGGGACTTGTATGCCTTGACAAATAGATTAATGCATCCATGTAGAATGTCAACAAAAAATTGCCTTTTCCATTATGCTTTTTTCCGTTATTTTGTAGATGAGAATGACAATGAAACTGTCCATAGATGTTTCAAATATTTTAGCTTTTTATTGTGAACGAATTCAATATTTATCACTATTCTCTACCTTGTTCAATGGCTATTCAATTCTTATCCAATTATAGGTCTTTAAAATATATGATGGCTGATATTAGGTCTTTAATAAATACCAAAACCAGAAACCCTCAACCAGAAGCCAAATTGTTTGTTTCATTGGAGGAAAGTTGTTGGTATTAAGAACTATTTGTAAATTGTGACGTAAATAAATGTTTATAAAGTGTAATTCAACCGAGTTGATACTGAAGGTGTACTAAATAATGCAGAAAGTAGAAAGAAATATAAGACCACGTGATATCGTCCTTTAAATCGCTTCACAAATATTGGTCAGTAAATAAAGATGGTTTGTGCAATATAACTCAACCAAGTTGGTACTGAAAGTGTACTAAATAATGCAGAAAGTAGAAAGAAATATAAGAACATGTGATATCGTCCTTTAAATCGCTTCACAAATATTGGTCAGTAAATAAAGATGGTTTGTGCAATATAACTCAACCGAGTTGGTACTGAATGTGCACTAAATAATGCAGACCGTACAAAGATCTCTGGGAATTTCCATGTGAAATCAACATATCAATCGTTTCACAGATATGGGTTAATAGTCTATAAAGAATCCATCACTAAGAATAATTATTTGTGTGGTATAATCCGAGCAGGTACTAAGGAAACACCAAATAACGCTGTACAAATAGCTATGAGAAGTTCCATGTGACATCGTCCTATCAAAAGCGCACAAACATTTGCTAAGAGGCTGTACAGGATTACGCATTATTAAAATAATTTTTGTACAGTATCATTCACCCGAGCAGTTTTTATAAATAAAGAAGACCGTCCAAAGACCTCTGGGCGTTCCATTTCACATCGTTCTATCAATATCTTCACAAACAGTTTATTCTATACTGACCCCTGATCGGTTCTTAACGCCACCGTATTTTATTATTCGTTCGCCACACTAAAAATCAATAAAAAACTCAGGGCTGACCTCAAGGAGATAATTTCAAGTAAGATCGTCTGTAACTCGTTATGATTTACATAAGATTTACTTAGAAAATGGACATGTTAAATGCCCGTTTCTTAGATATAATTAAAATATAAGACGCAATTTTGTTCCTAATCAATAAGTTCGTAAAAAGGTTTCCAATATTTTACAACTTCTTTATATAGCGTGAACTTATTAAGTTGAAATAAAAGTGCTATGTTCTTAAATGTCGTTTTTAGTATCAACTAATGATCTTTCAAATAAAGGCCGATCAAATATCATCAACTCAACTGCCGTGGATCGAGTAAAAGTTCTGAGCTGTATGTGGAAATGACTCTTTTCCATGTGATGACTATAAAAACGGCCAAACAGGATTGTTTAGAAGATAAACACTCCAATTATAGCAATGTATGCAATTCATTCGAATTGCGATCGCCACAACTGGAAACAGTTGTATGTCTTTTCGTATATATACCGTGCAAACAGTGAACTAGTCACGGTAAAATTTCCTAACACGTTAGATTATGATTAAGTGATCCAAGGTTATGTTTATAGGTAATATAAAGAACTATTGAAAAATAAGCAATACTCGTACATCCACATTACCCAATGTTTTCTCATGACATTTCTAGTTTTGTAACATTACAATCCATAGAGAAATGAAACTCCTCCATAAATTTACTAAATTAATGAGGTGTTCTATGCCTTGATGCATCAAATATAATCTTTTGTTATCAAGGTACAACAAAAATATGCCTTATGAAAGTTTTCAAGGAAATCGATCATACTACCATGTATTACTGGTGAAATAAAATTATTGTTGAGCATTGAAGATTAACATTAAAGCATTGAAAAGAGATTTATAAAACTATGTCTGTCCGACTGTTTGTCTGTCAGTTCGTCTGTCCACGTGATAAATCCTATTAGAAAAGTCTGATTCTAATAAAATCAGACCTTTATTGATATTGGGGTCAAAAGAAAAATATGTAATTTTTAAATTCTGACATTTTACATTCACCTACTGGATAATCATGATTTCATCGAGAAACTATACGAATAAAGAATTTCTTGTCACATTTGGTCACATAATATCTCATTACGCGACAGAGTAACTTTTTGGATCGATTGGTAATTTTTTCATTAGGTCCTGTGATTCAAATTTGTAGGCTTATCGTTTTATTTAATAACAATATTAATACATGTAATACTTAAGAATAATAGTTTTGCATGGTAATTGTGTTTAATACAAATAAGTTGAAACCCTGTCATTAAACAATAACTTACCATGTTACAAACAATTGATGCTTGTTGAAGAAACCAATTTTCAATTAAAACAAATTTAAAAGAGTGTTTTTGTCTGAATGAATCTCATTTCCAACTGCAGCTTTAAGCAGCAGTGGAATTAACAAGCAGGCTCTACATAATGTAGTGTAGTTGGTTTGGTGACGGCCCTTTCACATGCATTGACCAGAACTTTACCACTCGTACTCCACCACGCTCTGCAGTTCATACAGTTCTCTCAGTTTAACTAGAGCATTTAAAAATACACGTTTTAAAAAGTCTAGTAACTTAAATATGGGCTATACTGTACTACTCTACAGTTTAAATAATACCTCACGCAACCAGACAATTATTGAAAGATGTTGTGGGTGAGAGAATTAATAATCTGTGAAGTCTATCATATAAGGCGATGTACACTTGATATGGTATATGTTATTTACAATGTAATATACTGTCTAACCACAACACTAAGAGCTAATAGATACCATCTTGTCAAGATTTGCTAGGCGAGATATTCTAGTCGATGATGTAAGATCGGTGTACACTTGATATGGTATATGTTATTTACAATGTAATATACTGTCTAACCACAACACTAAGAGCTAATAGATACCATCTTGTCAAGATTTGCTAGGCGAGATATTCTAGTCGATGATGTAAGATCGGTGTACACTTGATATGGTATATGTTATTTACAATGTAATATACTGTCTAACCACAACACTAAGAGCTAATAGATACCATCTTGTCAAGATTTGCTAGGCGAGATATTCTAGTCGATGATGTAAGATCGGTGTACACTTGATATGGTATATGTTATTTACAATGTAATATACTGTCTAACCTCAACACTAAGAGCTAATAGATACCATCTTGTCAAGATTTGCTAGGCGAGATATTCTAGTCGATGATGTAAGATCGGTGTACACTTGATATGGTATATGTTATTTACAATGTAATATACTGTCTAACCACAACACTAAGAGCTAATAGATACCATCTTGTCAAGATTTGCTAGGCGAGATATTCTAGTCGATGATGTAAGATCGGTGTACACTTGATATGGTATATGTTATTTACAATGTAATATACTGTCTAACCACAACACTAAGAGCTAATAGATACCATCTTGTCAAGATTTGCTAGGCGAGATATTCTAGTCGATGATGTAAGATCGGTGTACACTTGATATGGTATATGTTATTTACAATGTAATATACTGTCTAACCTCAACACTAAGAGCTAATAGATACCATCTTGTCAAGATTTGCTAGGCGAGATATTCTAGTCGATGATGTAAGATCGGTGTACACTTGATATGGTATATGTTATTTACAATGTAATATACTGTCTAACCTCAACACTAAGAGCTAATAGATACCATCTTGTCAAGATTTGCTAGGCGAGATATTCTAGTCGATGATGTAAGATCGGTGTACACTTGATATGGTATATGTTATTTACAATGTAATATACTGTCTAACCTCAACACTAAGAGCTAATAGATACCATCTTGTCAAGATTTGCTAGGCGAGATATTCTAGTCGATGATGTAAGATCGGTGTACACTTGATATGGTATATGTTATTTACAATGTAATATACTGTCTAACCTCAACACTAAGAGCTAATAGATACCATCTTGTCAAGATTTGCTAGGCGAGATATTCTAGTCGATGATGTAAGATCGGTGTACACTTGATATGGTATATGTTATTTACAATGTAATATACTGTCTAACCTCAACACTAAGAGCTAATAGATACCATCTTGTCAAGATTTGCTAGGCGAGATATTCTAGTCGATGATGTAAGATCGGTGTACACTTGATATGGTATATGTTATTTACAATGTAATATACTGTCTAACCTCAACACTAAGAGCTAATAGATACCATCTTGTCAAGATTTGCTAGGCGAGATATTCTAGTCGATGATGTAAGATCGGTGTACACTTGATATGGTATATGTTATTTACAATGTAATATACTGTCTAACCACAACACTAAGAGCTAATAGATACCATCTTGTCAAGATTTGCTAGGCGAGATATTCTAGTCGATGATGTAAGATCGGTGTACACTTGATATGGTATATGTTATTTACAATGTAATATACTGTCTAACCTCAACACTAAGAGCTAATAGATACCATCTTGTCAAGATTTGCTAGGCGAGATATTCTAGTCGATGATGTAAGATCGGTGTACACTTGATATGGTATATGTTATTTACAATGTAATATACTGTCTAACCTCAACACTAAGAGCTAATAGATACCATCTTGTCAAGATTTGCTAGGCGAGATATTCTAGTCGATGATGTAAGATCGGTGTACACTTGATATGGTATATGTTATTTACAATGTAATATACTGTCTAACCACAACACTAAGAGCTAATAGATACCATCTTGTCAAGATTTGCTAGGCGAGATATTCTAGTCGATGATGTAAGATCGGTGTACACTTGATATGGTATATGTTATTTACAATGTAATATACTGTCTAACCACAACACTAAGAGCTAATAGATACCATCTTGTCAAGATTTGCTAGGCGAGATATTCTAGTCGATGATGTAAGATCGGTGTACACTTGATATGGTATATGTTATTTACAATGTAATATACTGTCTAACCACAACACTAAGAGCTAATAGATACCATCTTGTCAAGATTTGCTAGGCGAGATATTCTAGTCGATGATGTAAGATCGGTGTACACTTGATATGGTATATGCTACAGTATTTACAATGTAATATACTGCCTAACTACATCACTAAGAGCTAATAGATACCTCTTTTCGAGAGTTGCTAGGCGAGATATTCTAGTCGATGATGTACGATCGGTGTTCACTTAATATGGTATATAAATAGTATACAGTAATCATTGTATTGGACAGTCATGTTGTATTTTTGTGTGCTTAGATATGCTCTACTTCGTGATTATATTTCACGTAATATGGATTTACAATATTTCTAATTACAATATAGCTGTTTATCTACGATATGAGCAATATTCTAAATGTCTTTGTCCTTTTTTGCAGACTAACCCATATCGTGTGCTGTGTAGCCAAAATATTTCCTTTCTGTGAATACAATAAAATAAATGTATAATACTCTTTCCGAGTAAACAATATTGCACTACTTTTATTTAAGTTTAATTCTAGCAATTATATTGAACGTAAACAGTTTAGATTCAAGTATTTTTAGCTATTTTATATCCTTTAATTGCCATTAGCCGCTCCATAGTAATATTTTTATATGAATGTAGGAACTATTCTATATAACGGTGTAAGAGTAAAACTAGTGTTTTAAGTTCATATCATCATTTATTCATAAGAATATCCAAGAGGATCCTCGCCCCTCCCGAAGTGAACTGGTTCTTATAAACCTAAATTTTAATATACTTTTCAAAGAGATAAATTCAAGTTTAATGATGTGAAGTCACTAATTATAATTATATTCATTATTTTTTATGAAGTGAGCCTTTAGGTAAGAGGGTAGTCTGAACTGCATTTACGTAATATAATTTGCGGGTAGATTTACAGACAATAATGCCTGATGTGCCGTTTGAACAATTGATAATAAAATTGAGTAAATCCTTTTAGATATCACATGGAGGATGTCTGGAAAAGCCACAATGGAAAGGTGAAAATACAAATCTACTAAATTCAGAGGATCGAGAACGTGCAAAGCAGGAAAACAGCTGATCACTATTACTCAACTCTTGGTAGTAAAGTAGCAGGGCAGTAACAGCTCCAAATTTTATTTCTAACTTATTGTTTTGTCACGTGATACAATCATAACAAAACATACCATACAATTTTAAAAGTACTTACCTTTTTACAGATCTTCGTAAACAATTTAAGGAAATAATGAAACAACTATATGTCTGATAGTCTCCATTCCAATAATATATACTAATATTTAATTATTATATTTACTAATGTTTTAAAATCTAGAAAATAGATTCATTATTTTTATGTTTCAGCGTAAACTAATAATGCTTAAATTAAGTTATAGGTGTTAAGTTATAGGTTTTTGTTTCTAGGTAACTACAGTTCACTTCGTATTACTTCAAGCGTGTAGTTAATGGTTGATGAAAAATTAAAATTAAAAAATTAAAACTCACACACATCTCACCACCTCATCCATTCACTCTGTCTCTGAGAGTGATCAGGTGACTAATGATGGGCTGTAGTTAGCAGGCGAAACGTTGCTAAAATATCTCACTAAAGACATTCTCAGAGCAATTTAAATTTTTTATTTATTGTAAGTACAAAACTGATAATAATGAATTCAGATGTAGTCGAAGAGTAATAAGCATATATTTATACGTAATTTTTTTACAGTAAGTGTAATTACTGCAAGGTAAAGGTACATCACACTGTGTTGGGTAATAAGGCTTACTGAGATTGCATGCAATGCTTAATTGTTTAGTTTAATACATACCACACGTATACATGGCATATAATATTATTCGGATTTTTAAAACATGTATTCATTTATTTTACAATTTTCTCGCTTTCATCACGGTTATTTGTAAGACCAATGTAAAACCTTTCTATAAAACTCCAAAAATCACATAAATAGACATGCACCAAATCCAAGGCGATATTGTCTGCATATAAATGAAACTTCATGTACAATTGCAACTATATAGATAGTTATTAACATATTATTTGTCCTAGACTAAGTAAATCATATAATATCCTATCCTCCATCAAATTTCATGCAAGTGGAATCTAAATGTTTTGGCACGATAGGGATATCATCATGTGCTAAAACATGTAGAATCCATGCACATAATATAGGACTGGAAATTGACTGAAGGTGAGAAAGTATCTACACAAAATTTTACTCTCGAGATATGGTGTGGACAAACAAACATATATTATTTATAATTTTCTAGTCCCTCGAGTGAAAGCCTTCGCTAAAGATTAGCTCATAAAGGAATAATTAAAATCAAATTGTTGGCTGCAGTTTATTTTGATAAATTTCACCTCTTAATAATGTGTATTCAGTGAACTGGGAGCCCCAGAGAAATTTTGTGTGTAAAACTCTGCTTTAACAGGGAGAAGCATTCACAATAAAGGTGAGTCCGGACCATTCATAATGTAAAGGAGATTTGATTTAGTAATGCATTCTTTACAATAGAATACCTGGCATAATAGTTTGTTTGGAAGTGGAGTTACCTTTTGTTACGGGTTCATTAATTTTTAATTATACATTTATTTTAACCTTCAAATACATCAATACTTTTGTTTATGTTTCCAATACTGTACCATAACAGATTTTCTATGACAAATGGTTTATAGACTTTAAGTTATTGCGCTTTTACACTTCTTGACAGTAGTGCATAAAAAGTATGTTATACCACCGGCAACAATGCATTAAAACATATGACCCGAAATGATATATGAATGTGTACTATATTCTCTGAAGACAGCAAGTTTGAGTAGTTTAAAATCCTTTTCTAGGGTTGGAGATCTTGAATCAGGAAAAGGGATTTGTAGCCATTACAGATAAAATATAATTTGACACTGAAGCAGTTAAATTTAGAATTTTCATAACAATTATTCTGCCTCATAAATAAATATAAAGAAAAAAATACTTCGAATTTTATCTCGCCTAAAAGTTTGTATACTGTTAGTTGGCAAAAACATTTTCGAAGGAATCGCCAATGTTTATAGTTTCTTTGTATTAAATAGAAGATAATTTCACAATAACAAGATGTTCGATCACTCGGTTTTGGTAATCATGCGTTTTAAACAAGGATGTGCGTATCGTTATTCGTAAACTGCCTACTTGACGCCTTAATTTCTATCTCCGTATTTCAGCATTCATAATTGATGAACCAACCATGATAGTTCAAACTTTTTTAAAGATACCAATCATTTCACAAATAACTAAATATAAATTATACATTTAGAAGAAACACAATGTTGCACTATACAAACTTTGATCACTGACTTAAATTACTACTGCCTATGAACTAGTCCTGACGAGATTCAATTTATTTCTTAGAATCGTGCACGAGTTTGTGAACTAATCGTAACAAATCTTTACTAGTTGATATCAAAGAACACTATATCAACGCACACTAAGTGTAGGCTGTGATGTAAAGGCTGTTGGAAAGTAACACAAGAATAAGCGGCTTGGAGACGATTGTTGTCTGGGATTGGTTTGCCGCCAGATCCGGTCTCTTGTCCTTCTCTGCTGTTGTTGTATAATGGCGGTATTTAATTGACAAACTCTTTAATGTTGCCTAATGATTGTTGTGAGTTACTCAGAATAATCTTCTTTACGTAGGAATTTGAATAAAACAATAGTTAAATGGCACGGTTGGTTAATAATTTTTTTATAAAATGTTAATAAATTTTCCCTCTTAAGCTCCCCTCAAATATTCTTCTCTCCAAAGCGATAAGGTTTGAGGAAAACACTGCAAGTAAGACAACAGTTGTCCTAATTCAGTCCCATATAAGTCAACATATATTTATTGACTTAAAAACGTAACATGGTCTATAACTATTACATCATACTATGTTTCTTTATTCTTTTATTTATATAGAAAACTCGAATAGACATTTAGTTATGCGAAGTGAAATAAAAGTCTTCTAACAATTACCATTTTGAAACGAAGACATGAGTATAAAACATGATTGATAGATGTTTTAATATTATGTCACTGATTCAAAAGTCAACGAAAATCTAACATAGTGATTTGTTATAATTTTATGCTAACAAATACATACGGATTTACAAAAACATTCCGAATATTAATTGTTTGGTGTTATTTTCAATAAGTATTTTTATTATACACAATATGTAATTAATGATTGATACAAGATGGTTCAGAAATTTCAATACGTTAATGATAGTGAGTATATAAAAATTATAAATTGTACAGCATTATTATAGCTAATAATTTTTCTTTACAGAATATAATAATATGTGTTTTTCAATTAGCATACAAATATTAAATAGAAAAAAAGTTAGTTTTCCTTGTATTACTGATATTACATGATATTACAGATACTGTGAATTTCTCAAAAGGTAAAGTATTCACAGGAATGGTTTACCATAAAAATTTACATAAAAGGAAACGATAAATATTTAAAATATTAAATAAACCTAATTTAATGTCAACAAGGCGAATCCAAGATAAAATATTGACGTCACATGATACAGCCTTGCCAAGAGTAAATGTGTTGAGACCGGTAATGAAGATGCTGGTTAACCGGGGGAATGTCAATTAGCTTGTGGGTCTCTGAGAGTCTCAAGTGCTCTCAAATGTTTCAATTATCTCTTCTGTGATGCAAGTAAATTTAACACGGAGGAAAGCATGATTATCGTTTAAAAAGTAAACTATTTTCTTGTGATATCTTTGAGCTCGAACTTCGTTTATAAATGGGGTTGGCAGAGAATAATATACATGTGGGTATCAATGTTTTATTTTTTTAATCCAGGGCAACATTTATTTTATAGTATAATTGCAAACTATCTTAAAGGACTAACTGTTAGGGAATTTAAAGATGTTTTTGATGAAAAGTTTGGTTCACAAGGCAATGAACTTCCAAATTTAAAAAATTATAATATTATCAAGAAAATTGAAAAATACACAAGAAAATAATTCAAATGGTATAAATTTTACTTGGATAATTCACTTGTAAGCAAGGTACTAACCTGAATCGGGATTTTGCTACTTCTGACACTAAGGTTACTTGCTACGATTTACAATTTCTAAAATAGTCGTTAGTAGTTTTAAATTACAAGTGTTTGTAACTCTCTTTTAACTTATTTCTCACATTGAATTAAAACTGATGATAATAATAATAATTGTAATAATAATAATAATAATATAATTGTGATTTAAGTTGATTTCAAGTCTCAGCAGATTTATTTAATGAGTCTTTTTCATTAGTTGCAGCATTCATAGAATAAATACGGGCATTGCTAAGCTATAATTAAATCAAACGACTCTCACATGGACTCTCACATTGACTCTCACATGATGGACGGATTACCTCATCCCATACAGTCCCTGCAGTTCTGATAGTCAGTTTTTACATCCAGTAGCAATGGAAACCCCAGCCATGATGATTTTTAATAGCACTAACGGTTTAATCCAGGGGAAATAAAAATCCATCCTACAAGACAACTAAATATCTCATTAAGCTCAACGTGAAGATGCCGTTAAGGGCCTCATGATTATAATAATGCGGTAAGACAACTTTAATAAGTGGTGTATCGATACTTTTCCTTTCACGCAAAACATAAGTAACATAAGAAAATAAAAACTACGAAAGTGAATATATTATTATAAGTGGATATATTCGAACTTCGGAGACAAACTTTGCCGAACGACCAACGTGCATCTACATACAGAAACGTATTGTAAATTGACTTGCTAATACCTCCTAAACTTACTTAATTTATATTTTAATTCCGCAGGTTTCTAACTTATTGGATGACGACCGCCGTCCTTGGTAAACTCCGTAACTAGACAGCACCCAATTTATCTCGCATTCGCTTTTAAATTGAACTCGACACTACTTACATGTAAAAATACTTTTATTCAGTATTTCAATTTAATTTTACACATTTCCCAGTCTTTACGTCTCATAACCAATTTTATATCATTAGTTGTGAGGAAAACTGTCAATACATTTTGCAATTCTCTTAAAGAACTCTACCGAATGATATTGCCCTGTTATGTAGATAACAGATTCTGCGAATTGTATATAAAAATATCCGCTGTTCCTACCGAATGATATTGCCCTGTTATGTAGATAACAGATTCTGCGAATTGTATATAAAAATATCCGCTGTTCCTACCGAATGATATTGCCCTGTTATGTAGATAACAGATTCTGCGAATTGTATCTAAAAATATCCGCTGTTCCTACCGAATGATATTGCCCTGTTATGTAGATAACAGATTCTGCGAATTGTATATAAAAATATCCGCTGTTCCTACCGAATGATATTGCCCTGTTATGTAGATAACAGATTCTGCGAATTGTATCTAAAAATATCCGCTGTTCCTACCGAATGATATTGCCCTGTTATGTAGATAACAGATTCTGCGAATTGTATATAAAAATATCCGCTGTTCCTACCGAATGATATTGCCCTGTTTATGTAGATAACAGATTCTGCGAATTGTATATAAAAATATCCGCTGTTCCTACCGAATGATATTGCCCTGTTATGTAGATAACAGATTCTGCGAATTGTATCTAAAAATATCCGCTGTTCCTACCGAATGATATTGCCCTGTTATGTAGATAACAGATTCTGCGAATTGTATCTAAAAATATCCGCTGTTCCTACCGAATGATATTGCCCTGTTATGTAGATAACAGATTCTGCGAATTGTATATAAAAATATCCGCTGTTCCTACCGAATGATATTGCCCTGTTATGTAGATAACAGATTCTGCGAATTGTATCTAAAAATATCCGCTGTTCCTACCGAATGATATTGCCCTGTTATGTAGATAACAGATTCTGCGAATTGTATATAAAAAATATCCGCTGTTCCTTCGACACGTCATAATGACTTCGCTTGTAAATGGAATGTTTCATTGTAAGTTTCATATACGGTTTTCTCCAAAGAGCAAAAAATGTGTATAGGAAACTTAACTTTAAATTTAAGTTCTTCATTTAGTAGATTATAATTACTTACTTTTAACCAAAGAAATCCTCTGGGATATCGATAATTACCTTTTACTTTGAATTAAATCCGGTTCGAACAGGGTTAAGAATATTACAATCATGTTATATTCTTCAAACACTCAACATTTTCTTTAATAACTAATCGCTAGTTTTCGTACATCAGATTTAATAATTGAAAATCTTAAACATACTTATTGGTAAGCAAGAAAATCATATTTAGGTATTAATTGTGGATTTATTTAATATCTAAATACAAGCATACTGATATTTTTGGTCATCATAATTAATAACTTCCCTGTTATATGACCACGTGTATCCAAGGTTGACCTTTCATTATGCATTCATCTCAGCGTAACCAAATTTGGATAGTTAATATTCGCTAGACGAGAAGATTTATGGAACGGTTGTAATAGCAGGAAAAATATGTTTATTAACATTAGAAAATAGCGTAAGCAAATAAAATTCAACGCAATATAGATTTAATTATAAACTGAAAGCTATATATCCAAATTAAATCTCAGGGATTTATTGTACCTTCACTTACCACAAAATTCTACTGTTATATAGGGACGGAATAAGACAAAATTAAGACAATACACAATGTAATAGGAGATTTATTACGGAGTTGGATTATATTATTTAAAAGCATTATCGAATTCGTTCCACTTTTATACGTTGGAGACCTATTAATATTGTAAAAATTGTTCTGTGACTTCCCCCACACAAGCGTTGGTGCTCATCGCTTGATGTATGGTGCCAATATCAAGTATTTGTTGTCAATTGTGAACCACCTGTATAGATGAGTATATTCTAGAACAAATGTATTCAAGAAAAGATGAAGAAATACGGGAAGTTCAATATAAAAATGTAATTATTCTTGGAGAACTAGAGGTTCTTATGTTAAGGAATACAACACCGAATGTCACCCTGGACTCGTTGTGCAAACAATATTTCCGACTAACAACATAGCACATGAAACCATACATGTACAGTAAATATTCCGTCATTCGTATAGAGACGCTTAATTCCCCTTCTTGGAACTGGCCCTTCCTTTTTTCGAGGTCTGTTTTGTTGATAAATTCCTGGATTAACTAAAGGAGGTAGGACCGCAGTAGTTCCATAGCCATCCATTCCACCTTAGTCAGGACAAAAGAAAATCAGTTGGTAGCTCAGATTTGCCCCAATAACTTTCAGGGAAGTTTCAATAAATTCTAAATGTGTAGTAATCAGTGTAGGAACAGCCTGAGGTCCATTAGTACTGTAAATGTGTGCGTCTCTCTCTTTTGTTTACTCTTGTATAAAGAAAACATTACTTGTTAAAACTGAACTACAGAATATAGGTCACAATAGGTCTGCACTTACCTGCCAACTAAATAGAACTGGAGAGGCCTGTCTAATTTTTTAGCTTATACGTACCATCCTCTGGACCTGTCGCCTGTACGAGAATCATAAATAGAATGAAGAAAGAGTTGGCAGAGTAAAAAGACGACATTGCTGATAAAACGCGCCACGTTCCCAAAATAATTTGAATCTGCGTTATCTCTAATGCTGATCTAAATACCTTCGTTCCGGAACGTGCGTCCACCGCATCCACTCTTACATGTACGTACAGTATGAATTTTAGATGCATTATTATTGCGTGCTTTTTGAAACGTAACAAGAAAAAAGAACGCAGACAAAGAATTTATTGAAACAGACTTGAAAGTTTTATTGAAACTTCATATCAACTTATACAGGTTAGATTTCGATGACACAATAATATTTTTAAGCTTTTTGATCACCCAGGAAGCAAAACTTCCTCCAGTCTGTTTTTCTGTACTTAGTGTCTGTTTTCCGCAGGATATCTCGATAATGTATAAAACTAAATATTTGAAATACTGTATGGAACTCCAGTGAAGCTTGCATACGTGTTACTTGTGACCTACACCGTACATTGTTGCCGTATCTGAATGTTTACTGTAGTTATATAAGTTCATTTTATTAATGCAAAAATATT
Source organism: Homalodisca vitripennis (assembly GCF_021130785.1). Taxonomy (NCBI): domain Eukaryota; kingdom Metazoa; phylum Arthropoda; class Insecta; order Hemiptera; family Cicadellidae; genus Homalodisca; species Homalodisca vitripennis. The sequence goes on along the minus strand of NC_060209.1, from coordinate 10,752,400 downwards.
TGTACTGAATCCATAATATAAAAATACTGTCCAACCAATATCAAGCTTATGATTTAGATTTGTTTTCAATACAATACTAGTAGAAGCAAATATAATAATGCTCTGAAGATGATACAAGTAACATATACTTGACAAAACCAACTATTTATGTAATTATGCTCCATTGAGAAACAAATAAATCCAAATCTTTTAAAACAGAAAAAAGATTATGTATTATAATAACTTTGGCTCATTAAGTATAGAAGAATTTCACATACGGTCTATAGAGTGCAGTGCATTCATGTCTCATCCTGTTTACAATGACGTACATGCAAGAAAAGAAAACATTAAATATTCAACGCACGCGAAAGATATAAAGTTGGTGAATTAACTTTGTAAACTTTACCGGATATCGAGTTTCCAAAAGCTCCAAAATAATTTTGTTTCCTTCTCGTTATCTTAAACCCGAGACGTTTAATGTAGAAGTAAAATTTGATTCTTCGACGACTGCACGCATATAGTTTTCTTATTAACATGTATAACGACTGCATCAACTCTAAAGAAATGTGAAAACATTGCTGGTATGTCTACATTATTTTATTTATAAATACAATCCGAAGTAATTTTTGTTTTTAAGAAAGTTATTCTTTCTTAAAGGAATGTGAAGGAAAGAACATTTATTTTGCTTCATGATTACGTTGTTCAGAATTTTGTTAAGCTCCACCAGGCATTTTATTGCTACAAATTATACTTTTTAAAAACACTGAGAGATTTCAATATATCGTGAATTTAATTTTACAGTTACAATATACATATATAAACACTAGCTGTTACCCAGCTACAAGTACTTCATAGGCATATATTTTATAAATGGCGGTTTACTCATTATATAAATGATGACCATAGGGAGATACTGCCATTTAAAATTCCTTAAAACATTTCATGTTGTTTTATTTAACAATTGAAAACAATTATGAAGTACTATACTGCACCAGGGAGAAAAATTGTAATGACAAGGTATGTTAGTTTTCTTAGTATATAGGAGTTATATGATAAATTAGAAACGGAAATTAGCATATATGAAGAACAGTTATTTAGCGTTTAGGTGAAACTTATAATAGATTCGTACATTATTTTTATTTTTCGTAACAGGAGCACAAAATCGAAACAGTAACTTTTACAATATTTAGCTTCAACATTATTACTTTAAAACAATAGTCAAAATTGAACATATGTTAATTGCAGAAAAAAGTATGTAAACGTTCTGTTGCAGTACCTGATCGAAATCATACACAATAATTATACTATAACTAACCATTTGTGTAATAAAAAATACTTTACCTGCGACATAATAATAAACTGAATTTTTCATCACAATGAATTAAAGAATACATGCTGTTAATGTACTGTAACCAAATTGCATAATCATCGAGTTTCTAAGTAATTAATTTCAATAGGTTTGTGTTACTTATACTGAGTAATGCAGATGGCTAAAAAAATAGAAGCAACCAATAAATACACCAAAAATGTTGATATTTTATTTTAATAGTTGAACAGTGTATAATAAGATTGCATAATATTAAGTTCCCTTATAACTGTACTACAAATATTAACTGACCTCCCTGTCTACTAAATTGTAAACCGGAATTTAAAATTATGGATTAGTTACGTTTATTAGAAGCTATAAGCTATTAAATAATAATAACTAACCACGAATCAAAAGCGTGCCAAATACATTCTTAAAGACCTGAGGGCCGCTCAAATTATAATGGGCTAAGAACAAGTGTTCTAAAATCCACTGCACATTTAAAAGTGTTTGTTCGGTCTGATTTCTCCAGAGGAAAGGTTTAACCTTACTTGATTGGTTTTAGTGAATTAAAGGTTCTTTACTAACGTTTAAAGTTTTACTTTGTGCTACTGGATGCCATAGAATTTCAATTTCTCTTGTTATAGTAGAATTTCATGAAATTGGTGTTTTCTTGTAAAGGTTAAACCTCTTTAGGTAGTTAAAAATAAGATTCTAAGTGCATACTACAATTATATCTACTCGTGCAACAATTCTTAGTCATGTGGCTTAGTAAATCTATGTTCAAGCACAATCGATGTTTTTGCAATTGAATAATCTAATATATTGGTAAGATTTACAATTATATTTTGAATACAATAGGAAGTAAGTAGTTCAACTCCTCTTTTACTAATTTTTTGTATGCAAATCTTTTGGTATCTCTTTCTTTTTTGAACGTTTTTTTAGTTAATTTGAATGCATTTTATTGACAAAGTTTTTCTAATTAATTTCCAGCAATAGACATCACTTCCACAATTACCTTTGGTACCAAGTGTGGTGATTCACTGTTTTACCAACAACCTTTTGTTGACAAAGTGTATAGAAACTTTGCAGATTTGACAAGACAGTTGAAACCATCGTAAACTTGTGTACTTAAGTGGCATGTCACTCAACAAGTTTACAAGTGGTGTAAACTTGTCAATTTGACTTCGTTCAGAGTCTTGTTATTCATCTCTTGACTAAATAAGAAGATGGTGTTTTTTCTTATTATACCAGTCTCTCCGAATTCAGTTTCATTACTCCAAATGGTTCACCGCTTCACTTTACTACATTTACAGGTATATCTTATTTAACTCGTCTTAATTACCCTGAAGTAGATGAATGTTTTTAAATTTTCTTAATAAAAACTCATATCAGGTTTACTCAACATTTTAATCTTTGAGATGATTAGCAATTACCACCTTTCACTTTTGCTGTTATCTCTATCTGATGGAACTCCTCGGGACTTGAACCCGTGACATCTCAATTAGAGAGCCATGACTGTATCCTCTAGTCTACAGAGAAGGAAGAAGAAGGTGATGTCAAATAATTAAAAACTATCTTGCCCAATTGGGAGCAATCGCCTGATTGTTCTTGATCCATAGTGCAACTCTACAAGTTTATTAAGTGTTTAGATGGAAAACACATGATTATATAATTTAATTAATTCTAATAAAATGGATTGTAATCTCATGCTAATTAAACATTGCTGTAAGTATTAAATAGCACGTCTGCAGCTTTTGCTACATCTTTTTTATTACTTCCATTACTAAGTCATTATGGAAGAAAATATACACAAACATATTTTTGAATAGGAACGTTAATGCATAGGTAAATTAAAAATGTAATTTCCAAAGAAAGGATCAGTGAGGGTTATGGTACTTAGAGAAAGCTGTTACTCTGGAAGCTAACTACAAAAATTGATTACCTTAGAATGATAAAAAAATATATTATTTTTACATAATAACTCATAATAAAAGTCTAATGACTTTATTTGTATCTAAAAAAGGAAGAATGTACGGCCATAAAGCCCTATCTTACAATTAACCCTGATAGATCCTGAGAGAATTCTGTATAATAAATTTTCTGTGGTAATTACTGTTTTGAAGAACATATTTATCTAAAGTAACACATTTGAATAGCAACATATTTAAAAATGTTTCTTAACTTTAAGAAACACAAATAAAACTGTAGGTTTCCAACACTTTGGATTTTTTACATAATACTATGTGGTATACCATTGTTCCTCTACATTATTACTGTGGTTGATTACATTTAGTTTTTAATTTCTATCTTTAACATAGTATATTTAGTGATGTTTTACTATGTATCTTGAAATATTATGATATTATGTCTAGCTCTGATCTTTATTTATACGAAGAAAAATGGTGTACTTCCTGTGATAAACAGATCCCAGCACGAGAGTAAGTAACATCATCTCCTCAATGCAGCTCTGAGCCTCGCCCTCATTAAATATTATTCAAGTGGATGAAAACACAAACAGCACAAAAGGAGATAATCTTCGCTCATTACCCTTATTAACGAGCACTATTTAAAAACCTCCACTCGAAATTTTCTGTGGATTAATTTTTATAACAGCAGTCTTCATTTACAAATTATGTTTCGCTCATTGTATGACTCAGTTTACAGATTGATCTATATTAGTATAAATACTTTGTAGCTACGCAATTATATGTAAATATAAATATACTACATATGTATGAAATGTATTTTTATGAAATTACATCGGACAGCATAATCGGGACGTAGGTACCTAAGGTTTTTGACCTGGGCAGGAACAAAATTCAAACTCTCGATTAGTCAATACATTGTGTAACATTTCTTTTTGCGTTGTACCTAAGCATCTACAGTCAAATATTGCAAACATAATCTGGATGACAGCTAATCATAAAAAGATTTTCAAGCAGATTAAGTGCCATGTGGATGAATAAGACGATTGACAACTATGTATCCGGCAACTCCAGTAAATTTAATAGTAAACACTTTTGTTGAACTACACCTATTATCGATTTTCCTTTTGACTTAACAGATTTCTTAACAAATATATCATGGTCTACCAATAACCAGATGTTTCTAGTTAATAGCATATTTGTAGTCTTTGCGTTTGTGTTTTGGTGGTTAAGAAATTATTATTTTGTAAAATGTATCTTCATTTTATTAAACAATAATACTTTATAGCTGTATTTCTAACCTGAAGTTCTTAATACAAAAATACGACTAATTCAATTCAATTATCCAACACCGACAACTGTAATACTTGTTAGAGTTTCCACTTATTCTTAGATCAGTTAATTCAGGAAGTTCAAAACTCTAAGTGCTTTGAAAATTAAAAAAAAAAAATCATGTGGATTCACTATACAGGGCGAATTAAAATTAGGACCCCCACTATTTAAAAAAAAGTTTTATAAAGATATGTCCTTTGGAAAGTGGTGCAATGTGGAAAGGAAGTTTCAATTTTATAATTTAAAACATTTTTTTTGCCCCAAAAATGCGGGATTTGAGGGGAACTCAAAAATTTCAAATGTAAACCCCTCTCAAATAACCCCTCATTTTGAAGAGTATAAACAAACTTAAGAACGGTGAGAACAAAATATTGCTCTCTCTTTCCCATCCCCATAGTAACAGGTCCTCAAAATGTTAATGAAGTCATTACACTAATATAAACACCAGTAGAAAACGTTTAAGATTTAAGAAACAGGGTTGTGAGGTTTGCAACCAAATACCACTTCAGACTTTTCAAAATATGAACCCTACGCATGTCTCGCTGTCAAGTAGTAGTAGGGTTTCAGTTTTAACATTTGATTTTACTTGGCATCACATAACTGAGCCTTGCCTATGTACGAGTGAAGTTTCTTGCAAAATTCATAATCATCAGATATATTGCGTAAATGTAAATCATGCATTATTGCTATCTCATATGAAAAGGTCATGAATGCCATACTAGTGTAAATGTAAACAAGGCAAATGCATTACAACTTTTACAGTTTTAAATTTAAGAATTATAAACGAAGTTAATAGTATTTATGTAAATATATTGAAATAAATCTGTTTGTAACAAAGTCCATTATGCAAACAGTTTTTATATTCTATTATGTAAATGTTTTATAACAGTTCGACATACAAACATAAAAAAGGTTATTGTTGTGAAGTATTTATCCTGAGTAAAATCAATTTGATCAACAAAGTTATAAACTTATGATGTACGATGTGCTTGAGATAAAAAGAAACTCAGATACCAACTTCGAAGTACTCCGGAGCAATTATTACAAATGGATCGATATTGTTGGAACTCTGCACAAGATTTCGTTACACCACGACGACATCATGATGGCAGTGGACAACTTCACTGATTGATTGCACTGCGAATAATTAGTTGAGGACAATGTACGGTTTCCAGGATTGAATAAAACAATTTTATGAGATTATGTATGAATTCATAAATATCAAGTTATAAAGCGAAGCCCGCGAGTATTTGGTATTATTGTATTTTTATTACAGGAAATAATTTGAAATAAATAACATCAGAGAGATTCGTGAATGAAAAGGAATATGGGGCTCACGAAAATAGTTTAATATTTGCATAATAATATTGTGTTCCAATGAGATCAATATTTGTTTACAGATAAAAACCCGACTGTGTTATATATTACACTATTGTGTTTATAGTGTTGGTCATGTTGATGTGAAACAAATTATTTCACGAGCTCTGTTTAGGCAATAATTTAAAAGAATTGTCCTGTTCAATACTGATTTCCTTGAGATAAATGTTTCATGCACAACACGATCACTGCACTGGTGTCATGATGCGAGAGAGACGCGGTACAATATACAGCGGGATACGGCACAATATACAGCGGAACACGGCACAATATACAGCGGGACACGGCACAATATACAGCGGAACACGGCACAATATACAGCGGGACACGGCACAATATACAGCGGGACACGGCACAATATACAGCGGAACACGGCACAATATACAGCGGGACACGGCACAATATACAGCGGGACACGGCACAATATACAGCGGGACACGGCACAATATACAGCGGGACACGGCACAATATACAGCGGGACACGGCACAATATACAGCGGGACACGGCACAATATACAGCGGGACACGGCACAATATACAGCGGGACACGGCACAATATACAGCGGGACACGGCACAATATACAGCGGGATACGGCACAATATACAGCGGAACACGGCACAATATACAGCGGGACACGGCACAATATACAGCGGAACACGGCACAATATACAGCGGGACACGGCACAATATACAGCGGGACACGGCACAATATACAGCGGAACACGGCACAATATACAGCGGGACACGGCACAATATACAGCGGAACACGGCACAATATACAGCGGGACACGGCACGCACGCAAGCGATTTGATGACACGCGCACACTCACACGCACACGCACACGCACACGCGCACGCACGCACGCACACAATTCCATTTTATTTTCTTAGTGTTTACATAATGAATTGTTAAGGATAGTTTACTAAATTGAAGTTTCCTTTCCAAATGGTGTTATTAAATTTCTAACTTACAAAACAAAGAGGGGAGAAATGTAGCATTTTCTACGTAGGCAATTTAAAATATTTTTACTAAACTATTATGGGAGAACAAGTGTGCGAAAATATTTTAAAAATTTAATTCGAGATGTCAAAGTGTAGCTAAATTAAATTATGCAATTTCTCAAGAAAGGGTCTGCAGATGTAGGATGATACATGGAGATAGCAGGTTTTTCTGGTAGTCTAGTTTGTTAACGTGATTACAATAGGGGTAGTTTGAAGATTAATTTGTTATCTCTATCTTCCGATTGGATAGTTGGAGATCAATCAAACACTTGGTTTTTAGTTAGCTAGTTTATTTTAAGGGGAGGTATACATAGCTACGACACGCAATTCTCGGCGTCTTTTTTTAGTTTTCTTATGCGGTTAATTTGGGTGGTGGTTTGCTTATTAATGCTTTCCTGTACACCTACATGTGAGGGATTTTGCGTAAGTAGCTCTTTTATAGTCGAATTATGATTTCAGATGGGAGTTTTACTGTTTACTAATGGAAGCTATCTTTTACAGGGATATCGTATAACTTTTATAAAAAAATGAAATAAGAAGATTAAAATTTACTTAATAATTACGCAATTTTTTCAATAGAGCACATGTCGTTGCAAGTATAATTTAGAGAAAATTCTTACATTTTAATGTTATTTCAATGTTACTTGCAATAGCCGTTTAGCATTCAAGTCAGAATAATTTCTATACATTTAATACATAAATTTTTAATAAATATTTTGCAGTGAAACATAGTTAAATTACAGTTTGAATTTTGAGTCTGTACCAACAGAAAAGGCACATCAGTGGTACGAAAAATGTATAAGGAAGTTTTTAGTTTAGTTTATTTAGCCAAGTTTATAACAGAGAAAAGTAAATTTTATTTTAATTATATTCTAAATGTTATTCTTTTTGGAACAATAAAAAAAAATTTAATTTTTAGTTTAATTTTATGTTTTAAAAGAAAACTTAATTATAATAATGATTATTTTATTTGAAGAAAAAGCACTTTTCTTGACAAAACATTTTAAAACATATGTGGTTGTGTACGCTTTTGGAAATTAAATTTAAATATATTACACGAACAAGGATTGTTATTTTAAGGCAAAATTAATGAACTGCTAATTAATACATTGATTTAAAAGCGATTAGAGAAATTAATCTCCTATCTATCTACCTTAATGAATATAATTAATAAATTTTTAAATTAGACAATTAAGTTCACTTAAACTAATCAAAACATATGGAGAGAGATTTTTTGAAACTTGCGGATCTATCTACGGTTGTTAGCTGTCCCTCCTCTGATAAATATCTTCTCTTAGTTTGGAATTGGCGATGTGTCGTAAATATATATGGTGTTGCGTGCTTCTAGTTAATAGCTGGATACAAATAAGTTATATATGCTTACGACCTTATCGTACCACCTTTATATCAACTTTATCTTCGATGTGATCATTTCCATGTTGTTTGATTGTTACTTTTTAGTGAGGTTAACTTCATGTTTAGGTTTTAACAATGATGAAGAAAGGAGATAAAAGCTATCGAAACATATTACAGCATACAAAATGATAGAAAACACCTTTAATTTTATTAGATTTTCTAATCATTTGATCAGTGCAAAGAGTTGTCAGAAAAGTCAGCGATTAGTGTTTTAACCGGTTATTTTCCAATGAACCCTAAAATTCCTATGTTTGGTTGTAACACGACAGAGAGTGATTTCTTAGGAAAGGTTCTATATTCCTAATATATCTTCAAAAAGGGTGGAAAAGGGATTGCGGCTGGAAATTTAAGACTATAAAAAAGTGTATTTCGTTTTGGTGTAAAATATTATTAAAAAGTTTGTAGCGGTTTCGCAGTACCATTGCAGTAGTAATTCTAGTATTGTTACCAGACTTCACATATGTTGAGATATAAAGTGGCTGAGTGGCTAAATACAAAGACCTACTCTTGGTGATTCCTGGTTTCGTCAGTGCATGTTTATCCGCAGTGGCATGAACTATTAAACAATAAGGGTTCTCTGCTTACTCACCCCTTCACATGATCCTCCCTTGAATTAAGGCTACTACACATCTGTCTCTGTATACTGACTTAGATAATATATTATAACTTTAATTAATAATTATTAATGTTTTATTTTTCATAACATTTAAATGTATTTCAATGTTATAAATGTATAAATAACATATGCTATGAGGATCTTTTGACACCTTTAAAATACGGATTAGTAATACTACTATTGTTTTAACCTATTGTTAAGTGCTACGTATCAGTTAGTGGTTAATTTTGAATTTTCTCTTTGTAAAATATATGTGTAATTAGTTTTTTTTGTAGTGCAATAGTATTGCTATGACGCTTATTAAAATCGTTTTTAGTTCTTAATATACCAGTGATATTTTTAACAAATTAAAGTTATCCACATCTTCAAAACCTTATTTGGTTGAAAATTAAACGTAATCTCATTGGTTGTTTTTGTGTGAAAGAGCTTTTTAGGATGAGATGTTACTCACAGTAAATTGGCTTATTGTTAGTGGAAGCTTGTCACTCGAGTAGCTGGAAAATGATGATGTACGTCACATTATATTTGGCTGAGCACAATCGATAATTTAATCGGTATATATCGGTCCATAATAGTATATATATATATATATATATATATATATATATATATATATATATATATATATAGTTCACTTCTGTCATGTCTTTGGATTTTCAGTTTTGTTTTCAGTGTGTCTATCATGCTGTATGTCTCTTTCCCGTTTGATATCTCTATAATGAATTAGGCTATTATGTTTTGCGCGAAAGAAAGAGATATGACAAGCAACGTCATATTTGAAGACGGCCATATCCTGTTAGTATTTGACCGATTTTTAGCGAACTAGTATACATTGGTATCATGGATAAATATCACAGCTCAAAAAACACCAGGTAAATAAGTGACCTGAGTAGAATCACATGATATGCGACATAGTAAAAATGTGATAAAAGTAGCCTAACTA